>NC_133145.1:4244012-4431125 GCF_048418815.1 Hemitrygon akajei | reverse complement strand
GAAATAACTCAGTCATGTTTGAATGGCAGAGCAGCCTTGGTGGGCTGAATCCTCTAATCCTGACTTTATGGTCTATGTTAATGAGCAAGAACACCAATAAATCTCAAAAACTTGGTGATCCATTCCCCAGGGTTTCTTTTTGTCATCTTTGAAAATTGTAGTTCCAGGATGGATGCTGCAGATTGGAGAGTAGCAAATGTGAGACCAGTATTCAACGAAGGAGAGAGAGAGTGAGAGATTAGGTTCTTAAGACCATGAGACATAGGATTAGAATTAGGCTATTCAGCCCATGGAGTCTGTTCCACTGTTCCATCATGGCTGATCCTGAATCTCACTCAACCCCATACACCTGCTCGTCAAATCCGTTGATGCCCTGACCGATCAGGAAACGATCAACTTCTGCATTAAATACGCACGAACTTGGCCTCTGTCACAGTCTGTGGCAGAGCATTCTACAGATTTACTGCTCTCTAGCTAAAAAAAAATCCTCCTTGCCTCTGTTCTGAAGGTTGCCCCTCAATTTTGAGGCTGTGCCCTCTAGTTCTGGATACGCCCACCATAGGAAACATTCTCTTCACATCCACCCTATCTCATCCTTTCAACATTTGGTAGGTTTCAATGAGATCCCCCCCCCCCCCCCCGGCGTTATTCTAAATTCCAGTGAGTACAGGCCCAAAGCTGCCAAATGCTACTCACATGTTAACCCCTTCACTCCTGGAATCATCCTCGTGAAACTCCTGGACACCCTCCAATGACAACACGTCCTTTGAGATATGGGGCCCAAAACTGTTGACAGTGCAGCCAGACTAGTGTCTTATAAAGGCTCAGCGTTATCTCCTTGCTTTTATATTTTATTCCTGTTGAAATGAATGCCAGCATTGCATTTGCCTTCTTTACCACAGACTCAACCTGTAAATCAACCTTCTGGGAGTCTTGCATGAGGATTCCTAAGTCCCTCTGCATCTCTGATGTTTGAACCTTCTCCTCATTTAGATTATAGTCCACACTATTGTTCCTTTTACCAAAATGCATTATCATACATTTCCAAACACTATCCCATCTGCCACTTCTTTGATCATTCTTCCAATTTGCCTGTCCTGCTGTAATCGCATTGCTTCCTCAGCACTACCTTCCCCTCCACCTATCTACGTGTCACCTGAAAACTTTGCTACAAAGTTATCAGTTCCATTATCTGAATCATTGGCAAACGATGTGAAAAGCAGCGGTGCCAATACTGGCCCCTGAGGGACACCACCACTCACTGGCAGCTGTCGTGGTTTCTCGTGCCAATACTGGCCCCTGAGGGACACCACCACTCACTGGCAGCTGTCGTGGTTTCTCGTGCCAATACTGGCCCCTGAGGGACACCACCACTCACTGGCAGCTGTCGTGGTTTCTCGTGCCAATACTGGCCCCTGAGGGACACCACCACTCACTGGCAGCTGTCGTGGTTTCTCGTGCCAATACTGGCCCCTGAGGGACACCACCACTCACTGGCAGCTGTCGTGGTTTCTCGTGCCAATACTGGCCCCTGAGGGACACCACCACTCACTGGCAGCTGTCGTGGTTTCTCGTGCCAATACTGGCCCCTGAGGGACACCACCACTCACTGGCAGCTGTCGTGGTTTCTCGTGCCAATACTGGCCCCTGAGGGACACCACCACTCACTGGCAGCTGTCGTGGTTTCTCGTGCCAATACTGGCCCCTGAGGGACACCACCACTCACTGGCAGCTGTCGTGGTTTTGAAGATTCTTCAAGAAGGGTTAAACTTTAATTTGCAAATCAAAGCTGAGACAGTCATTGAGCTAGTCGCTGATTGCCCACCGATCCTTTGGACACAGCATTTTTTATAGCAATCTCCTGGTCCAGTTGCATTAGCATATGTAATCGATCTATAGTTGCGTATTACACGTACCTCACTCCCTATTGTTTCTATCAATTGACTTAATCATGTTCTAATCTATATCTTAGCTACTTCTCATTAACACATCATTGTCTTCTACATTTTTAGGATATATGCATAGCAAATAGCATCCCTTTATTTTCCTTATCACTTCCCCCCCTTGCACAATGGTCCATCCCATGCGCTTCTGAAATCAGAATCGTCAGTAGAGGGGTGGGCGCTACCAACAAACCGTCTTCCGTGCTCCACAAGCCTTCCGGGTTCTGCTTGGCCCCCCTTTTTCTCCACATTGGCTGTTCTGCCAAAGTTGCCTTACCTTGTATTTCAATTAGGTCCTCTACGTCAGGTTCTGGAGTTAGGCTTACCTGGGGGGCAATGACAGCTGATGCACACCCAGACGCTTTTCTGGCTGCCTCGTCCGCAGCTTGATTTCCCTTTGTTATTACATCATTTCCCTTCTTGTGTGCCTGACATTTTACTATAGCCAATGCTTTAGGTTTCATTATGGCTTTTATTGTCTAGAATTTGTTGACAATGTTGTATGGGATCTCCATTACCTTTTTTAAAACCTCTCTGCTTCCACACTGCCCCGAACAAATGGCATACTCCATGAGCATATGCTGAATCAGTATAGATGTCTACTTTCTCACCTTCCATCATTTCACACGCAGCTGTCAGGGCTTTGATTTCTGCTAGTTGGGCGGAACACGGTTGGGGACAGGACTCCATCCTAATAATCTTATAGCTCAACTGATCCTGCTGCACCACTGAGAATCCTGCGTGATTTCCATCATAATCCCTATAACAAGAGCCATCTACGAACAGAACCTTTTTATCTATATCTTCTAGTGGTTCTGACCGTAAATCTGCTCTCAATTTGGCAAATGCCATCGTCTTCCCTACATAATCATGGGGTTCTCCTTCATAGTCTAAAGGGACAAAATTGGCTATATTACTGGTAGTGCATCTCTGTATAGTTATGTCAGGAAATGTCAATAGCATCTGATACGCTGCTATCCTGGCTGGCGTCAGCACAAATTTCCCTCTTTCTAGTAATTCTGCTGCTTTGTGTTGTGTGTACAGAATCGCAGGATAGCCCAGGGTTACCGATGATGCCTTTTCATATGCATAGTACAGCGCCGCCAATCCCTGATAACAGGGTGGGTACCCCTGAGCCACCTCATCTAGTCTCGTACTGTAGTATGCTATCGGCTGCTTTGCTTTTCCTGTGCCTGTCTCTTGTGTTAGAATCGCTGTGACATAACCCTCCTGTCGATTGGATACATACAAATGAAAAACCTTCTCGTAGTCAGGCAAAGCTAATGCTGGTGCTGACTGCAATTCCTGCTTAATAGTACTGAAAGCTATCTCCGCCTCTCCATTCCACTGTAAGCCGTTCTTCAAATTTGTATGTCCTGCTTCTTTCATTATCTTTCTCAAAGGTGCCACAATCTCAGCATATTCTCCTATCCAATCTGAGCTGTATCCTGCCATTCCCAAAAACGTCATCATTTGCCCTACAGTCTGGGGTTTTGGGGCCTTAGTTATTGCCTCAATCTGATCTGGTGCTATCGCCTTCACTCCCTTGGATATTACCCTGCCTAAGTATTCCACTTGCTGCATGCAAAATTGCAGTTTCTTTTTGGATACTTTATGTCCTCCGCACGCTAGCTTCTCTAACAGAGTTATATAGTGTCCTGCTTACACTGTTCCTCACTGTGGGAGCAAATCAACAGGTCATCCACATACTGTAACAATGTACTTTCCAACGGCATGCCCTCTAGGTCTGCCTTCAATACCTGATTAAAAATGTGTGGTGAATGTTTAAATCCTTGCGGCATTCTGGTATAGGTATACTGAGCACCTCTGTAAGTAAATGCAAACAAATACTGACACTGGTCGGCCAGAGGAATGCTGAAGAAAGCCGAACACAAATCGATCACTGAAAAGTAACTTGCTTCTGGTGGAACATTAGTCAAAAGCGTGTTTGGGTTGGGGACTACCGCTGGTCAGTCCTCTACCACATCGTTTACCGCTCGCAAATCATACACCAATCTCCACTTAGATTTATCTGCTTTTAAGACGGCAACAATGGGGTATTGCATGGACTGTTTGTTCTTTTAAGCACTGCACTGTCGACGCTATTCCCTCTTCTGCTTCTGGTCTTAGTGGGTATTGTGGTCTCCTAGGTGGAATTGCTCCTTTTTTCATCCTTATTTCCACCGGACTAGCTGTTTTTATTTTCCCTACGTCCGTGTCATGCTGTGACCACAGAATAGACGGCAACTCATCTAACCTTTTATCTTTATGCTGGCCTCTTTCCTTTCCCAGCACGGGCATGTGTGGTTGGGGAGTTATTTCGACCTCTCTCACTGTCCCTACCATATCTACACTTACCATTACTTTAATACAATTGTTGTCTTCTGATATCCACACCTCTGGCGTAATTTTCCTCCACACTGTTACGGTTTCAGCACTCTTAACTAAAGGTCCTAAATCTTTAGACTGATATCCCTTATTTACCAACAACGTTACGTGGGGCGCAGCCTCCGGTATCCTGTACCATTTTTCTAAAAAGGTGTTCCACTTAACTTGTAAAGCTGCCCCTTGCTTTCCAATTATCACAGCCTCCCCTTCCAGGTGCTGTTGGGTGCATACTGTTACGTATTCAGGCAACAATAAATATATGTGAGTTAGGCAAGGGTTTTTATAACAAATAACACGTTTATTAAACACTGAAAACAAACCCCCCCCAAAAGTAAACAAACACTAACGTAACCGGAAAACAGCTGCTGTGCGGCAGCTTCACAGTTCTTAAAGCGATGCAGCTCAAACAGTTCTTAAAGCGATGTTGCAAAAACAGTTGTTTAAAGCGATATTGCCAAAAGTTCAAAATGCTCAGTCCATTTAAAAGGAGAGACTTTTTAAGGCGATTTAAATTCTCTTCCACGTCGTTTTCCTTCGATCCCCGGCGTTGAACTCTTCCCACAAAGAAATTTTATGAAAAGTAACGGTTTAAAGGCACTGACCTTTCCTTCCACACTCTGTCCTCAATCTCCTGCTGTCCCAGCAGAGATTAACGCGAGAACAGTCAACGAAATCCTTCCGAATGAGGATCACACAAGGTCGAACCCAATCCACCGTCGAAATTCGATTCTCCTCGATCTTTAACTTCCGAAATTTTATCTTCACTCTCCACAGTAAAGAAACTGCTGGCAATGACCTTTTAAACTTTAGGCATTAGATAAAACTTCATTTTTCAACTAAACTGCGTCATCACATTAAATCACGCAGTGGCATGAAGTCAGCTTGGCAAATCCAGCCACGAATTGCCCCTCCCCACAGGGTGGATCTTCCTTTTATAACCTGTAAAAAAAAAAGTCACATGACCTCTACTGGCGGGAAAATGACGTCACTCCACCATCACAAGACCATTACCTCAAGTCCAGTATAGCTTCAACCCCAGTCACGTGACAAGGGCACCACTGTCACGTGTCACGAGTACGTAACAATACCTCCAGGTGCCATTTCTCCTCTAACTCCCTGTTCTGAGTCTCGTCAAAAATCACTGTACAATGTAGCTCAGATTTGGGCATTACAGCCCTGGGTAATATAGCCTGCACGCCCTTTTTCCATTTTTCCCAGGTTTCCTGAATCTGATCCAGGCCATTTCTGGTGCATTCTAATTTTAATTCCAGTTTTCAACAAGGCATCTCTGCCTAACAAATTAATCGGAGTTCGTTTAAATACTAGCACCGGCAAAACAATTTCTTTATTTCCCATTCTCAACCGCACTGGAGCCGTGCACTGTGTCAACTGTGTTTTCCCCAAGAACCCTACCATCTTAATAAACTTTCCTGACATGGGAAGGTGAAGGGCATACTGTGGCTGTACGCAAGTGTACGTGGCTCCAGTATCTATCATCATTGGTGTCAGTTGCCCTTCTAACATAACCTGAACTATGGGTTCCTCATCTGCCTCCCTTGTTATCATTGGGTAATGTCCCTTCTCACTCAAGTTATCGGGGCACCCCTAGTACCTCGCATAGGGGTTCACAGGTCCGCTTGGGCCTGCGGGGGCTGGTCCTTGGCTAAACTTTAGTTCCCTTCTTAACGGTTCCTGCTGGTGTGTGACAGGCCATAGTATAAATGGACAATCTCTTCTCACGTGACCTGGCTGATTACATTCCCAGCACAATCTCTCTACCTCTTTTTCCCACTGTCTTCTCACTGGTCTCCTTTGCCCATAGCTCCTCTGTCCCCCTCCTTGGGACTTCCAGTCCTGTCTGGGCTGTTTGAATTTAGTTTGTTCCTGATAGAACATTTGTGGGGCTGCTCCCTCAAAGTTAATTATTGGCATGGGGTTTTCCAGCCCTTGTCTTACAGTATGATCGGTCCCTCCATATAGCAGTGCTTTGTCCAGTTCGATGGCTGTACTTGAACTGGTTGCTGGCAGCATCTTTTTGTTTTTCTCTTTTTCCTTTTTGAGTTCTTCGAGCTGCATTTGTATTAACTTTCTTTGCACCTCTTCCTGCTGCTCAGCCAACCTTTGTCTTTCCGGTATTTCTCAACCGCATGGACTACGTGGTCTCTAAATTCTTGTGGGGTCTTTGACGTTAGCCCAACCACCTCCTCCAGTTTGGATTTTACTTGTGGTGGCATTGCATCCAAAATGCTATGTCGGAACAGTGAGGTCATAAATAAGCTATTCTCCACCTCTTGCTCAGTCTCCAGTCTCCACCTTTTCAACTGGTTTTCTACATAGGCTGCTGGGTTTTCAGTGTCTCCCAGTGGATCCCCTTTTAAGGCTTTGGGGTCCACTTTGGGTGGATAAAGCTTTCTGAGGGCCTGCCATACCCTCTGCCTCACTCTGTCAAACCCATCTCCATCAGTTCTTGGGTCGTTCGAGTTTACTATGCCAGCCATTTCCATTAGTTCGTTAAATTTGGAGGTTCCCATCAACCTTATCAACAGTGCCTTCAAATCTCCCATAGCCAATAATCGTCCCGCCGTTTCTTCTTCGAAGGCTCTAATCCATTTCCCTGCTCCTTCATGTAAATTGGGCAGAGTGTTTTTCAGCCCTTCTAGGTCCTGGGATCCGCAAGGGATGTACTGCACTTGTCCTGATCCTTTAACTAACAACGGCATCATTCTTCCTCCTTCTTCCCACCTGCCCTGGGCTCTCTTCCTCACCTGATTCCCCATCTGTCTCAGGGTATGTCTTTACTGCCTCCCACACAAATGTCTCCGGGGTCCTGCTCTTCCCTCGGTCTCCCTGTGGAGTCCTTCCTTTCTGTCTTGATTCAATACTTGGTTGGCCTCTAGAGTATTTTTCGCATCTCTCCTGGCAATCCCCTTCCAGTAACTTATCTGGCTCTCTCTCTACTTCCGCAAGTTGCTCCCCTACTGCCTCCTTCTCCTCTTCTAGGTTTCTGCCTCCTACCTTTTCCCCACAACTTCTCGTATCCTCTCTTTCCACTTAACTCTTGCTCCTCCAATGAGTCACCTTCTCTTTCTTCCTGTCCTAATGAGCCACTTTCTTTTCTAGTCTGTTTATTTCTATAGTATAACCGATACTCCTCATACTCCTTTACCTCTCTCAAGTATTTCATCCGTTCAATCCCTTCCATTTCTCTCTGTACCTGTTCTATCTTTATCCTTTCTGCCTGTATCTCCTTCCATGTCGCCACTTTTTCCTTCTCGTATTGTTTTTTCTCCTCATTATCCCAAACCTGTACTTTTCCCTGCATGTTTACTGTTCCCGTCAGCAGGGGGCACTGCTTAGGGGTTCCTTCCTCATTATAGGGAGGGGGGGTTTTCTGTTTCTTTCGCATCCGTTCTGAAGAGTTTTAGCACTTCCATTTCTCATTCTCTTTTTTGCCCTCTTAGATTTATCTTTAGGTTTGTAATTTTTAATTAGTCCCTCCATTTCTTCGCACAAACTTACATCAAACGTTCCTTCTCTTGGCCACTTTGTGACCAGGTTTTTGGTTCTTTTTTCCCATTTTTCTGAAGTTTTTGTGATCTCATTTTGAATTAACGGGAATTTTTTGCTCAGAATCTCTACTGCTGTTCCTTTACCTGTCGTGTTATTCTCTCTTTTAAGGTATTTCAGAGATTCCGTTTGTTTACTGGATAATATTATTTACTCTAATTCTACACCTAGTCCTAGTCTAACACCACGTGGACTTTTTCTTCCTATAACACCACATGGACTTTTTCTTAACTAAACTTACTCTAATTCTACGCCTAGTCTAACACCTCGCCCGTTCACCCTTATCTCTTAAGGTGGTATCCACGAGGATTTTCTACTCTAATTCTATTCTACTTTCCCTGCCCGTTCAGCCCTTCGTTTCATACGAAGCGGTACCCACAGGGATTTACCAACACCACGTGGACTTTTTCTTACCGTCTTATTAACTTATTTGTACTTGCCCTCACTGCAGTGTTCTTGATCAATCCTCTGAGCCTCCTCTGTTAACCCCCAATTCTGCCAGATTCTTTGGACCGGAGAGACCCTTCGGCAGTGGTTCCACACTCCTGAGACTCCAAGACCTCCCCAAAGCCAACAGAATTCTTAGTCCAAATTGTCGCAAAAAGCGCTTTCCTTTTGTTTGGGTGCACCCTTAATTCTGTTAGCCTTGTGGGGGTCCCTAGAGGACTGGGAAGCGTCCCCAATCTGCTGTTTCCCTTCTGCGGGTCTCTATCCGGTCCTGTCACGGTCGCCGATTTTGTCGTGGTTTTTCATGCCTCACAAATGACCAGGAGACGCAGAAGATTCTTCAAGAAGGGTTAAACTTTAATTTGTAAATCAAAGCTTAGACAGTCATTGAGCTAGTCGCTGATTGCTCACCGATCCTTTGGACACAGCATTTTTTATAGCAATCTCCTGGTCCAGTTGCATTAGCATATGTAATCGATCTATAGTTGTGTATTACACGTACCTCACTCCCTATTGTTTCTATCAATTGACTTAATCATGTTCTAATCTATATCTTAGCTACTTCTCATTAACACATCATTGTCTTCTACATTTTTAGGATATATGCATAGCAAATAGCAAGCTCTTTCTGTAGCTACCTCTCATTAACATCTTAAGACTTCAGTCTCCTACCAAATTGGGTACATGCATAGCAAATAGCAAGCTCAGAACTGACTTCATAGTTTTGGTAAATTTATACTTTTATACCAGGAAAGGCTTCTTTTATTCCCACTCGCAGCCTCCTGCCTATGATCCATTCCACTACTCGTGCCAGTATCGTTCCTGTAACATCATAGGGTTTTATCTTGTTAAGCAGCCTTGTGTAGCACCTTATTAAATGCCGTCTGAAAATCCACTGCCTTTCCTTTGTCCACCTTGCTTGTTACTTCCTTAAAGAACTCTTAACAGATCTGTCAGGGAAGATTTCCCTTCACAGAAACCATGCTGACTTTGACTTGTTTTATCATTAGCCTCCATGTACCTCAAAACCTCAACTTTAATAATAGACTCCAACATTTTCCCAACCACTGAGGTTAGGCTAACTGGCCGATAATTTCCTTTCTTTTGATTCCTCCCTTCTTAAAGAGTGGATTTCCAATCTTCTGGGACCATGCCAGAATCAAGTGATTCTTGAAAGATCATGACCAATGCATCTGTTATCTCATTAGCAACCTCTCTCGGAACTCTGGGGCACAATCCATGTGGCCTAGGTGACTTAAGACCATTGAGTTTGCCCTGCACTTTTTCCTTTGTAATAGCAATGGCACTCACTCCTGCTCCCTGACACTCACTGACCTCTGGCACACTGCTAATGTCTTCCACAGTTCCATTAAGTGTACTACCTCACCAGTGTCATTTTCCAGTGGTCCAATATCAACCTTCACCTCCCTTTTACTCTTCATATAACTGAAGAAACTTTTGGTCTCCTGCTTTACAAGACTTCAAGATGGCGGCGCGACGCAGTTTGCAGCGGCCTCTCTGGAGCTGATATCTGTTATTTGTCGAGCGGGGTGCCGTGCACAATCCTAATCTGATGAAAAACAGATGTGGGAGCACGGAGGAACATCTGGAAATCTCCAGGAAGGCCACCTTCGTGCTGCTGCTGTTGTGAGGTCCGGGTCTCTGCTGGGAAGAACAGGCCCCCAGTCCTTGGGGTCGCATTGCCAGTGGCCGGTGTGGGGGCGTCGTAGTGCGCTCAGCAGAGGCTGTGCCGGAGGGGATGTTTGGAGGCTCGGAGGTACTCGGAGTCCGCTGCGGTTGGGTCGCTTTCATTGTATGCTGTGTCTGCGAGGCTGAGTCCAGCGGCGCGTGGAAGTCCATAGCGGGGGTATTCCCTTCTGCCGCCTGCGTGGGATGACGAGTCTGTCGGGACCCTGAGGACTTGTGGAAGCTGTGTGGTGGCTTTTTTCCAAACTTGTAGTCTTTTAACATCTTTGGACTATTTTTACTGTGCCCATGGTCTGTTTTGTTTTATCAATTATGGTATTGTTTGCACTGTTGTAACTATATGTTAACTTTAACTATATGTAACTATGTGGTTTTCCGTAGGTCTTGTAGCTTTAGTTTTTGGTTTGTTGGGTGGTAGAGTTGGTCTCCTGACTTGGTGTGTCTGGGTAGTCAACACGAGGAAATCTGCAGATGCTGGAAATTCAAACAACACACACAAAATGCTGGTGGAACACAGCAGGCCAGGCAGCACCTATAAGGAGAAGCACTGTCGATGTTTCAGGCCAAGAACCTTCGTCAGGACACTTTGTGTCTGGGTAGTCTGATGGGTTTGTAGTTCCTTTCCGGGGAACACGCTAAGATGGTAGCGCGATATCAATACGCAGCAGCCTCTCCGGACTCTGGATTTGGGGATTGCCAAACGTTATGTGGATTTTCTGGTGTCGTCTGTTTTGTTGTGTGCTTTTGTGATATCATTCTGGAGGAATGTCGTTTCATTTTTTAACTGCTTTGCAGTTGTGGTTTCTAAATGATGATAAACCAAAATTCAATTCAATTATATTGGTTAGTCTGTCCTTGTATTTCATCTTTTCCCTTCTTGTAGCTTTTTAAGTTGCTTTTTAAAAGTTTCCCAATCACCCAACTTCCCACTCACTTTTGCTACCTTGTATGCCATTTCCTTGGCTTTTATACAGTCCTTAACTTCCCTTGTCAGCCTCGGTTGTCTATGCCTGCCATTTGAGAGCTTCTTCCTCTGTAACACATATCTATCCAGCGCCTTGTGAACTATTCCCAGAAACTTCAGCCATCTCTGCTCTGCCGTCATCCCCACCAGTATCCTCCTATTTACCTGGGCAAGCTCCTCTCTCATGCCTCTATAATTCCCTTTTGTTCCATTGTGATACTGATACATGTGAGTTATGCTTCTCCCTCTTAAATTGCAGTATGAATTTGAACATATGATCACTGTCTCCTAAGAATTCCTTTTGTTAAGATCCCTAATTCAATCTGCGTTATCACATAACACCCAATCTAAGATGACCTTTTCCTGAGTAGGTTCAAGCACAAGCTACTCTTAAAAAGCCATCTCGTAGGCATTCACCAAATTATCTCTCATGCAATCTGACACCAAGCTGATTTTCCCAATCCGCTTACATATTGAAGTCCCTATTACAATTGTGTCATTACCCTTTTTACATGCCTTTTCCAGCTCCCTTTGTAATCTCACCCCCACATCTTGGCTATTATTTAGAGGCCTATATATGATTCCCATAATGGGTTTTTTCACCCTTGCAGTTTAACTCCAGCCACAAAGATTCAACATTCTCTGACCCTGTGTCACCTTTCTAAAAAATGTAATTCCATCTCTTGCCAACAGAGCCACACCACCACCTGTGCCTCCCTGCCTCTCCTTTTGATTCCAAGTATATCTTCTGATGTTAAGCTCCCGACTACGGCCTCCTTTCAGCCACAGCTCAGTGATGCCCACAACGTCACACCGACCAGTCTCTAACTGTGCCGTGACTTAGTCCACCTTATTCTGAATGCTGCATATATTTGAATACAGCACCTACAGTCAGTCCTGCATTCCTCACCATTTTAAATTTTGCCTCTGTAGTACAATTTAACTCTTTGCTCTGTCTGTATTTGTGCCCAGTCATTGGTTTCTCCTTCCTTACAGTCATGTTACACCCATCATCTACTTGTAAACCTGTTGGCTCATCCTCAGCTCTATCATACTGATTCCCATCCCCCCCCCCCCCGCCATATTAGTTTAAACCACTGCCAACAGCTCTACCCACAGGAATATCGGTTCCCTCAGATTCAAGTGCAACCTGTCCCTTTGGTACAGATCCCACCTACATCAGAAGAGGTCCCAATTATCCAGAAATCTGAATCCCTGCAAACCGCTCCAATTCTTCAGCCACGCATTTATCCTCCACCTCATTCTATTCCTATTCTCACTGTCGCGTGGCACAGGCCGTAATCCTGAGATTACTACCCTTGAGGTCCTGCTTCTCAGCTGCCTTCCTAACTCACTATATTTTTTCTTCTGAAGTCGTTGGTACCATACGTACCACAACTTCTGGCTACTCGCCCTCCCTTTTCAGGATATTGTGGACGCATCCAGAAACATCTTGGACCTTGGCACCTGAGAGGCAAGCTACCACCCGTGTTTGCTTTTTGCATCCACAGGATTGCCTATCTGTCCCCCTGACTGCAGAGTCCCTATTACTGCTGCCACCCTCTTCAGTTCCCTACCCTTCTGGGCCAGACTCGGTGCCAGAGGCACGGCAGCTGTTGTTTATGGAGTTGAATGGGACGGTCACAGGGGTGCTCTCCACTATCTGACATTCCCCCTTCCCTCTCCTGACAGTTACCCATTTATCTGTCTCCTGTAACCTTGGGGTGACTACCTCCCTGTAGCTCCTGTCTATCTCTACCTCACTTTCCTCTAACAAGACAAAGCTCATCAACCTGCAGCTCAGTTCCCTAACACAGTCTCTAAGGGGGTAACCTGGTGCAGACGTGGCCATCGGGGAGGCTGGAAATCTGGAAATCCCACATCCGACACTCAAAACAGAACACTGGCTCTGCAGACACACTCCCTGTTCTCTCTAGTGTTGAGTAAAAAAAATAAGGAATAGAAACATAAAAAACCTACAGCACAATACAGGCACTTTGGCCCACAAAGTAGTTTCGAACATGTCCCTACTTTAGAAATTACTAGGGTTATCCATAGCCCTCTATTTTTCTAAGCTCCACGTACCTATCCAGAAGTCTCTAAAAAGACCCTATCGTATTCGCCTCCACCACTGTTGCTGGCAGCCCATTCCATGCACTCACCACTCTCTGCATTAAAAAAATCTCCTCTGTACCTACTCCCCAGCACATTAAACCTGTGCCCTCTTGTGGCAGCTATTTCAGCCCTGGGAAAAAGGCTTTGACTATCCACACGATCAATGCCTCTCATCATCTTGAACACCTCTATCAGGTCACTTCCATTCCTCCGTTGCTGTAAAGAGGAAAGGCTGAGTTCACTCAACCTGTTTTCGTGAGGCATGCTCCCCAATCCAGGCAACATCCTTGTAAATCTCTTCTGCACCCTTTCTGTGGCAACCAGAACTGAGCACAGTACTCCAAGTGGGGTCTAATCCGGGTCCTATATAGCTGCAACATTACCTCTCGGCTTGTAAATTCATTTCCACGATTGATGAAGGCCAATACACCGTATGTCTTCTTAATCACAGAGTCAACCTTTGCAGCTGCTTTGTGTGTCCTATGGACTCGGACCCCAAGATCCCTCTGATCCTCCACACTGCCAAGAGTCTTACCATTAATACTATATTCTGCCATCATATTTGACCTACCAGAAAGAACCACTTCACACTTATCTGGGTTGAACTCCATCTGCCACTTCTCAGCCCAGTTTTGCATCCTATCAATGTCCTGCTGTAACCTCTGACAGCCCTCCACACTATCCACAACACCTCCAACCTTTGTGTCATTAGCAAACTTACTAACCCATCCCTCCACTTCCTCATCCAGGTCATTTATAAAAATCACGAAGAGTAAGGGTCCAGAACAGATCCCTAAGGCACACCATTGGCCACTGACCTCCATGCAGAATATGACCCATTTACAACCACTCTTTGCCTTCTCTGGGCAAGCCAGTTCAGGATCCACACAGCAATGTAGCCTGGAGTACATCTTATCCGGTCCCAGCGACTTATCCAACTTGATGCTTTCCAAAAGCTCCAAGACATCCTCTTTCATAATATCAACATGCTCAAGCTTTTCAGTCTGCTGCAAGTCATCACTACAATCACCAAGATCCTTTTCCATTGTGAATACTGAAGTAAAGTATTCATTAAGTATCTCTGCTATTTCCTCCAGTTCTATACACACTTTCTGACTGTCACACTTGATAGGTTCTATTCTTTCACCTCTTATCCTCTTGCTGTTCACATAATTGTAGAATGCCTTGGGGTTTTCCTTAATCCTGCCTGCCAAGGCCTTCTCATGGTCCCTTCTGGCTCTCCTAATTTTCTTCTTAAGCTCCTTCCTGTTAGCCTTATCTTCTAGATCTCTTGCATTACCTAGCTCTCTGAACCTTTTGTAAGCTTTTCTTTTCTCTTGACTAGATTTACTACACCATGCTTTTGTACACCATGGTTCCTGTACCCTACCATAACTTCCCCGTTCTCATTGGAATGTACCTATGCAGAACTTCACACAAATATTCCCTGAACATTTGCCACATTTCTTCCGTACTTTTCCCGGAGAACATCTGTTCCCAATTTAAGCTTCCAAGTTCCTGCCTGATAGCTCCAATTAAACGCTTTTCTAACTTGTCTGTTCCTATCTCTCTCCAATGCTATGGTAAAGGAGATAGAATTATGATCACTATCTCCAAAATGCTTTCCCACTGAGAGATCTGACACCTGACCAGGTTCATTTCCTAATACCAGATCATGTACAGCCTCTCCTCTTGTAGGCTTATCTACATATTGTGTCAAGAAACCTTCCTGAACACACCTAACAAACTCCACCCTATCTGAACCACTTGCTCTAGGGAGATGCCAATTGATATTTGGGAAATTAAAATCTCCCACTAGCACAACTCTGTTACTATTACACCTTTCCAGCATCTGTTTCCCTATCTGCTCCTCAATATCCCTGTTACCTAGAATTTACCTAGACTCTACCTCGGACTACTCTGACGAGGACTGCTCCGCTAGGTGGTGTATCTCTTTTATAGAGACTGGGTTTCCCCTTGGAAAATCTTTGTCGGACCAGCATGGGAACGTCCCTGTTGCATCTGCACAGCACTCACTGCTGCCCCCTCAAGAACAGGATTATTGGCCTGTAATCTGTCCTATACTGACCTGGATAGCAATGAACAATTTCTGTCTACAAGTTGCAGAAACCTTGTTTCCAACAATCCCTGTGCTGATGTCTGTTGCTCTGACTATCCTTGTTTAGTGTCTTTATGTGGGCAGTGGGGAAGCTATTTGACATGTATTTTGTCGTTACTAAGTTTTACAAATTGACTTGTTTTTATTTGTTTTGTAGCAAATTCATCAATATGATGATGAAGGGAGGTCAGAAAATGCTGTCGCGGTCAATCATGAACCAGGTAACAGCTGAGTGTTTCTTCTCAATTGCTCCTACACCAACTCCTCCCCATGCCATACCCAAATATGGGAAGGTAAATTGTGAAGAAAATAAGATTTCAAAGCAGATATTTAGTAATGGGAGTCTTGTGAAAATGTGGAATTGTTCATTTTAGCAGAGTGGTTTATAAAAGAAAAGCATATCTAAATGGTAGGAGATTTTGGACCTCTGAGATGGGATCTGAATGACCTGGTCTTATTTATTGCTAAGGAAATTGAATACTAAATACCAATCTTTTAGTTGGGTACTGAATCAGAATCAGGATTAATATCACTGGCTTTGTCATGAAGCTTGTTGTTTTGTGGCAGCAGTACGTTGTAATACATTAAAAACAATAATTTACAGTAGCAAAAAGAGTAACAAAAAAGTGAGTTAGTGTTCGTGTGTTGGTTCATTATCCCTTCTGAAATCTAATGGTAGAGGGGAAGAGGCTGTCTTCAGGCTCCTGTACCACCACCTTGATGGTAGTGATGTAAAGAGGGCATGTCCTGGGTTATGGGCGTCCTTGGTGATAGATGCCACCTTTTGAAGATGTCCTCAGTCTTAGTACTTGGGATGGAGTTGGCGATTTCAGGTGAACCTGAAGGATGTAAATTTACTGAAAACTGTTTAGAGAATATTTACTAGACTGATGCTTGGTATAAGGATACCAGCCAAGGTTGGGCAGGCTAGTCTTGTGTCCACTAGAATCTAGAGTAGAAAGGTGACTTAATTGAACATGTCAGATGCTGGATATGAAGAGAATGTTTCCTGTTCTGTGTGAGTCTATAAGGATCCTACAATTTCAGATGCATGAGACAATTCTTTTTCCTCTAAGGGTTGTGAATCTTTGGAACTCTCCCTCAGAAGGTAGTGGAAGCAAGTCCTTGAATATTAGGGTGGAACTAGATTGATTCTTGATAATTAGAGGAGTTAAATGTTACGGGGGTAATGGCCGGGCAGGCCTGAGGGACCAGGAAACCTAATTTATCTGTTTGTAATTACCAAGAAATCAGCCCCAGCCCAGTTCAAGTGAATACTGTTAGAAACATAGAGAACCTACAGCACAATACAGGCCCTTCGGCTTACAATGCTGTGCCAAACATGTATTTACTTTAGAAATTCCCTAGGGTTACCCATGTCCTCTATTTTGCTAAGCTCCTATCCAGGAGCCTGTTAAAAGATCCTATTTTATCTGCCTCTACCGCAGTTGCTGGCTGCCCATTCCACTCACTACTCTCTCACTACTCTCTGTGTAAGAAAAAAATACTTACCCCTGACATCTCCTCTGTACCTACTTCCAAGCACCTTAAAACTCTGCCCTCTCTGCTAGCCATTTCAGCCCTGGGAAAAAGCCTCTGATTATCCACACAATCAATGCCTCTCATCTTGTACACCTCTATCAGGTTACCTCTCATCCTCCGTCGCTCCAAGGAGAAAAGGTCGAGCTCACTCAACTCATTTTCCTAAGGCATGCTCCCCAATCCAGGCAACATCCTAGTAAATCTCCTCTGCACCCTTTCTATAGTTTTCACATCCTTCCTGTAGTGAGGTGACTGGAACTGAACACAGTACTCTAAGTGGGGTCTGACCAGGGTCCTATGTAGTTGTAACATTACCTCTCGGCTCTTGAACTCAATCCCACGGTGGATGAAGGCAAATACACCGTATGCCTTCTTAACCACAGAGTCAACTGCGCAGGTTCAAAGATACAATTTAATGTCACAGAAATGTATACAGTATACATCCTGAAATGATTTTTCTTCGCAAACATCCACGAAAACAGAGGAGCCCCAAAGAATGAACAACAGTCAAATGTTAGAACCCCAAAGTCCCTCCCAGCTCCCCCCCCCCCACGTGTAAGCGGCAGCAATCCCCCCCCCCCCCCCCCACCGGTAAAACAAAGCATCGGCACGGCCACCGAGCACTCAAGCATTAACAAAGCAACAGCAAAGACACGGACGTTCAGTTACCCCAAAGACTTCGCATTCCACCTGGTGTTCAACATGCAGCTTTTCTCTCTCCCCCTAATGAGGGAGAAAGCGGTGTCTCCATTTTCCCAGCGAGCAGGGAGATGTAACAAACAGTTTGCTGGTTTATGATATTAAAAGTCTGTAAGTTCACTTTTTTGAGCTCTGTGCCTGAAGTTTACAGAGATCCCAGGTCTCCAGCCACACAGCTGTAGATATCCAGAGACACACGGGTCTCCTGTCATGACTCTGAAACTCGATCCGCCCGTCTCCACAGTCACGAGATCCTGGACTTCCGAATCTGAGCCAGACTCTTAGGCCGAGCCTTTGGCCTGCCGAACAACAGCCAGTTTTGGAACCCCAAGAGCGGATCCCATTCCTCCAAAGAACCGTAGTCAGCGTGTAACTCCAGGTCAGGGTCTTCAAAAGAACACTGAAAGGGGGAAATAGAGATCTTGAAGATGGAACCATCAGATGCCGACTGAAGGCTCCACCTTCAGATTTGAGCGTCCTGTGGACTCGGACCCTAAGATCCCTCTGATCCTCCACGTTGCCAAGAGTCTTACTAGAAATACTATATTCTGCCATCATTTTTAAAAAAATATTTGACCTACCAAAATAAATCACCTCACACTGATCTGGGTTGAACTCCATCAGCCACTTCTCAGGCCAGTTTTGCATCCTATCAATGTCCCGCTGTAACCTCTGACAGCCCTTCACACTATCCACAACACCTCCAACCTTTGTGTCATCAGCAAATTTACTAACCCATCCCTCCACTTCCTTATCCAGGTCATTTATAAAAATCACAAAGAGAAGAGGTCCCAGAACAGATCCCTGAGGCACACCACTGGTTACCAACCTCCAATCAGAATATGACCCGTCTACAACCACTCTTTGTCTTCTGTGGGCAAGCCAATTCTGGATCCACAAAGCAAGGTCCCCTTGGATCCCATGCTTCCTTACTTTCTCAATAAGCCTTGCATGGGGTACCTTATCAAATGCCTTGCTGAAATCTATATACACTACATCTACTGCTCTACCCTCAATGTGTTTAGTCACATCCTCAAAAAATTCAATCAGGCTTGTAAGGCACGACCTGCCTTTGACAAAGCCATGCTGACTATTCCTAATCATACCTCTCCAAATATTCATAAGTCTTGCCTCTCAGGATCTTCTTCTTCAACTTAACAAGCACTGAGGTAAGACTCACTGCTCTATAATTTCCTGGGCTATCTCTACTCCCTTTCTTGAATAAAGGAACAACATCTGCAACCCTCCAATCCTCTGGAACCTCTCCCGTCCCCATTGATGGTGCAATTATCAGCAATCCCCTCCCTCACCTCCCACAGTAGTCTGGGGTATATTTTGTTTGGACCCGGTGACTTATCCAACGATGCTTTCCAAAAGCTCCAGCACATCCTCTTTCTTAATGTCCATATACTCAAGCTTTTCAGTCTGCTGTAAGTCATCCCTACACTCGCCAAGATCCTTTTCTGTGTCATTAAGGAAAGTATTCATTAAGTACCTCAGCTACCTTCTCGGGTTCCATACACACTTTTCCACTGTCACACTTGATTGGTCCTTTTTTCTCACGTCTTATCCTCTTGCTCTTCACATAATTGTAGAATGCCTTATAGTTTTTCTTAATCCTGCTCTCCAAGGCTTTCTCATGGCCCCTTCTGGCTCTTCTAATTTCATTCTTAAGCTCCTTCCTGCTTAAGAACAGTTCCAGAATTGCAGGGGGAGAAAAGCAATCAAGCCTAATGTCAGAAAATCTGGCCACATTGAAGCATTTGAGAACAGGCCAAAAATAGAAAATGAGCTGAATTCCCAGTGTACACCAGTCAGATTGTGGTCCATGCACAGAGCCTTCACAGGTCACAGTCGAAACAGACCTTCACAGGTAGTACAGTATCCATCAACATGGCTTTCACAAAGCATTGAGATATAAACACCTCATTTGGATGTACTGCGTACATCGCCAGAAGGAATGAAAGAAGATGCAAGTTGCTTAGTTAACATTAAATTATTTTCACTATAACTTCTCTCTTGATCTTATTACTCTACCCATTTCTTCCTTTTTAGTATCTTCTAGAAGCTTTTGCAATTTGCTTTTTATTTCTTGAGTTTTTCTTCCGCAACTATTTTTGCTCTTTTTAGTGATTTCTTAAATCATGCCAATTGTCGGGCTACTCTCCGCAAACATTGTTAGTCTCTTTAATGTACTATTATCTAAAATCTTCTCTTCACAGAGGTGTTAGCTCTCCTTGGAATGTGTATGTCTCGGGAACTCAATAGTTTGCCATGGGTTATGTGCTCTGAACACCCCTAACACTGCATTGTTACACAACTCTGTACGTGTACTCACAATTCCTGTGTTATACTGTCCCAGCCTCCCTCCCATTCATAATTCCTGTGTTATACTGTCCCAGGCTGCCTCCCATTCACAATTCCTGTGTTATACTGTCCAAGGCTCCCTCCCATTAACAGTTCCTGTTATACTGTCCCAGGCTGCCTCCCATTCACAATTCCTGTTATACTGTCCCAGGCTCCCTCCCATTCACAATTCCTATGTTATACTGTCCCAGGCTCCCTCCCATTCACAATTCCTATGTTATACTGTCCCAGGCTCCCTCCCATTCACAATTCCTATGTTATACTGTCCCAGGCTGCCTCCCATTCACAATTCCTATGTTATACTGTCCCAGGCTCCCTCCCATTCACAATTCCAGTGTTATACTGTCCCAGGCTGCCTCCCTTCACAATTCCTGTTATACTGTCCCAGGCTGCCTCCCATTCACAATTCCTGTTATACTGTCCCAGGCTCCCTCCCATTCACAATTCCTATGTTATACTGTCCCAGGCTGCCTCCCATTCACAATTCCTATGTTATACTGTCCCAGGCTGCCTCCCATTCACAATTTGTGTTATTCTGTCCCAGGCTGCCTCCCATTCACAATTCCTATGTTATACTGTCCCAGGCTGCCTCCTTTCACAATTCCTGTTATACTGTGCCTTCCATTCAGTTCATCAGCAGTGCGAGTTACTATTGCACATTGCATAAACACTCTCCGTTAATATTGTAATGGCATACTTTCTTAGAGTAATGTGCGGAATCTGGGAGCCCTAAATGGTCTGATCTGATGATAGATTTGTGTTCACTAGACTCTTGAATTGATGAAACGGAAGCAGATTGAGAATTATCACAAAGCTCCTGACTCTGAAAAGGATGTAATTGAATGTAATCCACACAAGATCTTCCATCAAGCTCTGGAAAACTGTAAGCCTGTCATCGGCTTAACCAGTGTACAGCGAGGTGGGAAGAGTTACCAGGTATGTTTGCTTGACACTGAATGCTGCTTTTGCATGTCCCAGATATCCTTTGAACACACATGTGACTGTTCCAGCATGAACCAGAATTGGCTTGCTGGTGGGTCATGTTTGATGCAGGTTATTCTGGTGGAGATCTGTGACTAGTGGTGTTGCACAGGGACCTTTGCTATTTGTGATATACACTCAGTAGCCACTTGACCTGTGTAACAAGTACCTAATCGACCCATCCTGTGGCAGCAACTCGGTGTGTAAACATGCGGACGTGGTCAAGCGGTTCAGTGGTTGTTCGGTCCAAACATCAGAATGGGGGAGTAATGTGCTGTAAGTGACTGGTCGTGGAATGATTGTCGGTGCCATATCGGGTAGCTTTGAGTTTCTCAAACTGCTGATCTCCTCGGATTTTTATACAGAATCGTGTAAGAAAAAAAACATCCAGTGAGCAGCTGGTTAAGCCGTATCTGGAGTATAGCTTCCAATTGTGCTCACCCCATTATAGGAAGGATGTGTAAGCTTTGGAGAGAGTGCAGGCAATGTTTATGATGATGCTGTCTAGATTAGAGGGCATATGCTACAAGCAGAAACTTGGGTTGCTTTCTATAGAGCAGCTAAGCGGTGACCCGATAAAAGGTTATACAATTATGATAGCATGCAACAGAGGTGATAGAAAGGAAAGGCAGGAGATGAGGCATAATCACAGCCAGTGGGATGAGTTACAGGGCAATAGAGGCGTGATGCAGTTAAAGCAGAAAGCTTTGGACTGAAAGTGTTGTATTTGAAAGCACACAGCATAAGAAATAAAATTGACGATCTTGAAATTCAGCTATAGATTGGCAAGTATGACATTGTGGCCATTTTGGAAATTTGGCTAAAGGATGGCTGCCATTGGGAGTTGTATGTCCAAGGATATACGGTGTATCGGAAAGATAAGTTAGTAGGTAGACGGGGTGGTGTGGCCCTGTGTATAAGAAATAATAGTAAATCATTAGAAAGGGATGACATAGGATCAAAAGGTGGAGAGTCTCTATGGGTTGAGTTACAAAATGGGAAGGGTAAGAGGACCCTAATGGCAGTTGTATACAGGCCTCCAAACAGCAGTCGGGATGTGAATGCCCAATTACAGCAAGGGATAGAAAAGGTGTGTCAGAAGGGCAATGTCATGATAATCGTTGGGGATTTTAGCATGAAAGTGGATTGGGAAAACCAGGCCAGGGCTGGTCCTCGAGAGAGAATTTGTAGAATGTAAGGGATGGCTTTTTAGAACAGCTTGTTGTTGAGCCCACTAGGAGATCAGCTGTGCTGGATTAGGTGTTGTGCAATGATCTGGAGGTGATGAGAGAGCTTAAGGCTAAGGAATCCTTAGGGAACAGTGATCACAATATGATCGAACACGAGGAAATCTGCAGATGCTGGAAATTCAAACAACAACACACACAAAATGCTGGTAGAACACAGCAGGGCAGGCAGCATCTATAGGGAGAAGCGCTGTCGACATTTCGGGCCGAGACCCTTCGTCAGGACAATATGATCGAGTTCACTTTGTAATTTGAGAGGGAGAAGCTAAATTCCAATGTGTTGGTATTTCAGTGGAATACAGGGAATTACAATGGCATGAGAGGGGAACTGGCCAAGGTTGACTGGAAAGGGACATTAGCAGGAGGGACAGCAGAGCAGCAGTGGCTGGAGTTTCTGCAAAAAAGGAGGGAAATGCAAGACAGATATATTGCAAATAAAAAGAAATTTTTGAATGGAAGAAGGACACTACCTTGGCTGA
Source organism: Hemitrygon akajei (assembly GCF_048418815.1). Taxonomy (NCBI): domain Eukaryota; kingdom Metazoa; phylum Chordata; class Chondrichthyes; order Myliobatiformes; family Dasyatidae; genus Hemitrygon; species Hemitrygon akajei. Next base: position 4,408,560 of record NC_133145.1, on the reverse strand, counting down.
CAAGTGAAGTCAGAGCCAAAGTAAAAGCAAAAGAGAGGGCATACAAAGAAGCCAAAGCTAGTGGGAAGACAGAGGATTGGGAAGCTTTTAAAAACTTACAGAAGGAAACTAAGAAGGTTATTAGGAAGGAAAAGATGAATTATGAAAGGAAGCTGGTGACTAATATCAAAGAAGATGCTAAAAGCTTTTTTAAGTATATAAAGGGTAAAAGAGAGTTGAGGGTAGATACAGGGCCAATAGAAAATGATGCTGGAGATATTGTAACGAGAGACACAGAGATGGCAGAGGAATTGAAAGCGTATTTTGCCTCAGTCTTCACAGTGAAAGACATCTGCAGTATACCGGTCATTCAAGAGTGTCAGGGAAGTGAAGTATGTGCAGTGAAAATTACGACTGAGCAGGTGCTCAGGAAGCTTAATGGTCTGAGGGTGGATAAATCTCCTGGACCTGATGGAATGCACTCTTGGGTTCTGAAGGAAGTAGCTGGAGAGATTGCGGAGGCATTGACAATGATCTTTCAAGAATCGATAGATTCTGGCATTGTACCGGATGACTGGAAAATTGCAAATGTTACTCCGCTATTTAAGCAGGAGGCAGCAGAAAGGAAACTATAGACCTGTTAGCCTGACATCAGTGGTTGGGAAGTTGGTGGAATCAATTGTTAGGGATAAAATTATGGAATACCTGGAGGCAAATGATAACATAGGCCAAAGCCAGCATGGCTTCCTGAAAGGAAAATCCTGCCTGATTAACCCACTGCAAATTTTTGAGGAAATTACAAGCAGGGTAGACAAAGGAGATGCAGTAGACGTGGTGTACTTGGATTTTCAGAAGGCCTTTGACAAGGTGCCGCACATGAGGCTGCTTAGCAAGATAGGAGCCCGTGGAATTACAGGGAAGTTACTAGCATGGGGGGAGCATTGGCTGGTTGGCAGAAACAAAGTGGGAATAAAGGGATCCTATTCTGGCTGGTTGCTGGTTACCACTGGAGTTCCACAGGGGTCGATGTTGGGATTGCTGCTTTTTACGATGTATGTCAATGATTTGGACTACGGTATATATGGATCTGTGGCTAAATTTGCTGATGATACAAAGACAGGTGGAGCAGCAGGTAGTGTTAAAGAAACAGAGAGCCTGCAGAGAGACTTGGATAGTTCAGGGGAATGGGCAAAGAAGTGGCAAATGAAATACAATGTTGAAAAGTGTATGGTCATGCACTTTGGTGGAAGAAATAAACAGGCAGACTATTACTTAGATGGGGAGAGAATTCAAAATGCAGAGATGCAAAGGGACTTGGGAGTCCTTGTGCAAGATACCTAAAGGTTAACCCCCAGGTTGAGTTGGTGAAGAAGGTGAATGCACTGTTGGCATGCATTTCTAGAGGTATAGAATATAAGAGCAGGGATGTGATGTTGAGGCTCCATAAGGCACTCTTGAGACCACACTTGGAGTATTGTGTGTAGTTTTGGGCTCTTTATTTTAGAAGGGATATACTGACATTAGAGAGCATTCAGAGAACATTCGCGACAGTGATTCCAGGAATGAAAGGGTTACCATATGAGGAACGTCTGGCAGCTCTTGGGCTGTATTCCCTGGAGTTCAGGAGAATGAGGGGGATCTCATAGAAACATTCCAAATGTTAAAAAGGCCTGAATAGAATTACATATGGCAAAGTTATTTCCCATGGTAGGGGATTTTAGGATAAGAGGGCCACGACTTCAGGGTTGAAGGACGTCCGTTTAGAACAGAGATGTGGAGAAATTACTTTAGTCAGAGGGTGGTAAATCTGTGGAATTTGTTGCCACGAGTGGCTATGGAGGCCATCATTGTGTGCATTTAAGGCAGATATAGATAGGTTCTAGATTAGCCAGGGCATCAAAGGGCATGGGGAGAAGGCAGGGAATGGGGATGACGGGAAGAATTGGATCAGCCCATGATTGAATGGTGGAGCAGACTCAATGGGCTGAATGGCCTACTTCTGCTGCTATATCTTATGGTCTTATAGCCAGCTGGTATCTTTCCCAGTATCAAAATGTGGAATACTAGAGGGCATGCATTTCAGGTGAGAGAGAAATGTTAAAGGAGGTATGTGGGGCATGTTTTGCTTTTACATGAAAAATGGTGAATGTCTGGAATGTGCTGCCAGAGGTTGTAGTGGAGGCAAATGTGATAGAGATATTCAAGACGTTGTTAGGTACATGAATGTGCAGAGAATGGAGGGGTATGGACCTTGTAAAAGCAAAAGGAATTAATTAGGTGTTTGTTTAGTTTGCCCAACCTCGAAGGCTGGAGGGCGTGATCCTGCGTCGTACTGTTCCTGCACTTTATGAATCTAAGTGGCAGGCTTCCTGTTTCTCTGAGCCGATGCATGTCCATATACCAGTGTGTGTGTATATACGTGCACACACCGTTAACACAAATCGGATGCACCTGAACACAAGTTTAAAGAAATGTGTATGTATACTGGGGTGTATTTATATGCCTATAACTACACATGGTCATTTATGTAACTTTTTTGTACATGCACATGGATACAACTTGCACAAGTATTTTTCAAATTCCAGTTTAATATCACTGACGTATCTCATGAAATCTGTTTTGCAACAGCAGTACGTGCAGTACATACAATACATTAAACATGCTAAATTACAATAAGAAATATGTATTAAAAACGATTACATTAATTAGTGCAAAACTGAACAGCAAGTGTTCATGGCTTGTTTCATTTTCCATTCGGAAATCTGATGACAGAAGGGAAGAAGCTGTTCCTGAAACGTTGAGTGTGTGTCTTCAGGCCCCTATACCTCCTCCCTGGTGGTAGCAATGAGATGAGGACTTGTCCTGGGTAATGCCCCTGATGCTGAGGAGGGTAGTGCCCATGATGGAGCTAGCTGAGTTTGTAATCCTTTGCAGCTCTTTCCAATCCTGTGCAGTGACAGTGATGCAACCAGTCAGAATGATCACGGTACATCTGTTAAAATTTGCTGGAGTCTTTGGTGATGTATCAAATCTCCTCAAACTCGTGACGAAAGATAGCTGCTGATGTGCCGCCTTTGTAATTGCATCGATATGTTGGGCCAGGGATAGATCTTCAGAGATGCTGATATCCAGTAACTTGAAACTGCTCACCCTTTCCATTGCTGACTCCTCGATGACGACTGGCGTGTTGCTCTCGAATTCCCCTTCCTGAAGGCACAATCAAATACTGACATTGAGTAAACACGAGGAAATCTGCAGATGCTGGAAATTCAAACAACAGACACAAAATGCTGGTGGAACACAGCAGGCCAGGCAGCATCTATAGGGAGAAGCGCTGTCGACGTTTCAGGCCGAGACCCTTTGTCAGAAGTCCTGACGAAGAGTCTCAGTCCAAAATGTCGACAGTGCTTCTCCTTATAGATGCTGCATGGCCTGCTGTGTTCCACCAGCATTTTGTGTCTGTTGACTGATATTGAGTGCGAGGTTATTGTTGTGACACCACTCAACCGCCCTCTCACTCCTGTACAGTTCCTCATCGCCATCTGAGATTCCGCCAACAATGTCATCAACAGATTTATAGATGTGCTTGAGCCACACAGTCATAGGTGTAGAGAGAACAGAGTAGTGGACTAAGCACACATCCTTGAAGTGTGCTGGTGTTGATTGTCAGCGAGGAGATGTTATTTCTGATTCACATTGATTGGTCTCCCAATAAGGAAGTCATGGATCCAGTTGCAGAGGCCCAGCTTTTAAACCTTGTTTATTAGTACTGGGGGTGCAATGGTGTTGAACACTGAGCTGTAATCAATAGACAGCAGTCTAATGTAGCTATTGCTGTTGTTCAGGTGATCCAAGGCCAAGTGGAGAGCCAGTGAGATTGTATCTTCTGTTACTGCCACAATAGGTCTACAGTGGGTACAATTTGTAGTGGGTCCAGGTCCTTGCTTAGGAGCTAATTCTAGCCATGACGGACCTCTCAAAGTACCTGATCACAACAGATGTGAGTACAGTTGGGCAACGGCCATTGAGGCAGCTCACCCTGCTCTTCCTGGGCGTGATTGTCGCCCTTTTGAGGCAGCTGCAACAGTGAGAGGATGAAGATGTCCTTGGACACATCTCATCAGTTGGTTAGCGCAGGTTTTCAGTGCTTTTCCAGGTCACCCTCTGAAAGGTGTTCTGCTGTTGACTTCAGACATAGATCACAGGGTTACCAGAGGCTGCAGGTGTCGTTTTATTCTCCCTTTCAAAGCACGCATAAAAGGCTTGTTTCTGTGTAGATGCACATAAACACAGGTGTAAGTATAGACCACTAGTGTGTTATGTTGCTTCTGTGAGCACACACCTGTAGTTTGTTCATTCTGAGTGGTTTTGACCATCATTTTTGTATACTTGGGCCTCATGAGTATATGCACATATGACTTGGGTTCAAGCGTGTTTGTGTACTAGTATGTATGCATGCTCATATGCAAACGTAATAACCATTGCTCGTACTCACTCAAGCCTCTCAATGTACATTTTTGTATATTTGCACACAGCCTAATATACATTAGAACAGATGTGTGTATTCAATCAACTTGTACAGGCACTTGTGTCGTGTAGATAGAGGATTTGTGTGTACCAGCCTTGTAACGTATAGACAAACCTGACTACACAGTCTTGCAGCAGTTCTGGCCAGTCCCTGCCTCTCCATAAGCCCTGAAACAGGAACCCACGCAGGTCTGAAGGTTGCATTGAAAACAAAATTGCCTCAGTTATACCTTATCGGTGAAAGAGAAGCTATCTCTCACAATCCAGTGCATACTAGAACTGCTTTTGAAGGGTAATTACTGTTAGTGTTGGTATCAGAGCCTATTACTACAAGGTGGCTGCCAACAAATAGAATTAGCAGAAACATGGGGTAAGGAATCTATGGCACATGTGCCAAAGAATGTATGCACAAAGATTTTGTTGGTACACCTCATGCAGTGTCGCCCCTCGATTCTTTAAACTCTGCCTATAATTCAAAACTCCATAATGATGATTAAAAATCAGATGGTGGATTTTTACAACCCGGGACCTGTGGTATGTTTTCACAGCAAGCCTGGATGGCTTTGAGAGCACATGACATTGGATAATTGAAATCCTCACAGACCTGATGTACACATCAATATTTGGATAATAAATGGCAATACCATTTCAAGATGATATTTTTGCAATTGCCCTTTTAAAAGTTTAATGATAGTTTTTGAACAGGTTTTCTGAAATGTTTCATTTATTTCAACCCCTCATTTTTTAATAATAATGAATGCAAATAAACAATGTCTTTTTCCTCATAAACAAGAGAAAATCTGCAGGTGCTAGAAATCCAAGATCCCCCCTCCCCTCCACACACGGAGGGACAGAGAGACGGAGAGAGAGAGGGGGAGACAGAGAGCCGGGTGGGCCAGAGAGATGGAGAGGGGGAACAGAGAGACACCTGGAGGAACTCAGCAGGTCAGGCAGTATCTGAGAATCTATGGAAGGATCTCAGCCCAAAATGTTGACTCTACTCTTATCCATAGACGCTGCCTGGCCTGCTGAGTTCCTCCAGCATTTTGTGTGTGCTGCTTGGATCCCTTTTCCTCCAAGACCATAATTATTGTTACTAATTCGTTAATAATAATCACTGTTCAAGATTACTATGATTTGTGAGGGTATTTTTTAGAGCACTCAATAATGGTGCATATGTTCTCAAAAAGATTTACCACTCATCTACACTGCTTCACCCACTAGTCCAAGCAAATGTGTCTCTAACCTTCTTATCCTACTAGGGAGGCTGTGAATCCCGGCCCTGGTTAGTGCTCTTGCAGCAGTGAACCTTCCCACTGGGTGAGTCGGGTCAAATGCTGCAGCTGTTGAGCACCAAGATGTGGGACTCAAGTGCACCCTGACTGGGGCCGTGTGTCAGAACATATCGTGATCACCAGTTTTATCGTTTTGGTGTTTAAAAGCAAACATTGCAGATGCTGAAGATTTGAAATGGGAATGGGAGAGAAGTGGTTAATGTTTGGTTAGTGACCTTTCATCAGAAGTAAGAGAAACTAGAAAAATTAAACCTGATTGGAAAGGGGTGGGGGTAGGGCTGAGGTGAGCTTTTGGATCTTTGAGACTCTATTGAAGAAAGGGTAACCACTTGCTTTCAGTTTCCCAGGGTAATCCTGACCTTCCTGCAAACTTTTCACAATTCTCCATCCCATTTCCACTCTGAAGTCTGCCTGACTGCTTCAGTGAAACTCAGTAAATTCCAGGAACAGTATTTTCATCTTCTGTCAGGACGTGTTACAGTTCTTGATATCCGGTGATGAATTCAGCAATTCAGATACCAGTCTTTCCAATTTACCTCAGAACTGAGCAGTCATTGTTAGCATGATCTTCTGTTGCCACAGATGTTATATGACCTACAAGAGTTTGGTATCACACAGCTTTAGCATTTTCTTATTTTACTTTGTCCTTATTGATTTCTCTATTTACACCTGATATTAACAAGCCTTCGCCACTCTCTCACAGCCAGCACCACCCCAATTGCCCTTGGTCTCCATCCTATCATAGATATTCCCTTTGTTCTTGCTGTCCCTCCTTCCCTGCAACTTTTCCAGGTCATTAGCTCTGCTCTCTTCTCTCCCCAGATGCTGCCTGCCTTGCTGGGTGTTTCCCACATTCTGTTTGCTAGTGATGTTGTTGTGTACCCCAGGAGTACACTTTCTCATCAGACCCTAGCCACACACATCTAAATGAGCCTACTAGTGAGATGTCCCCCAATAGAAGATTAGCTTTACTTCCGGCAAGATGGCGACTGTTTAGCTGTTCTGAACTTTTGCTCCGTCATTTTCCCTACCTTTGCACTACCGTAGATTCCGGATTTTAAGCCGCTACTTTTTTCCCACATTTTGAACAGCTTTGAACTTTGCGGCCAATAATCCGATGCGGCTAATGCAAGGTTTTTTTCATGCCGCCTCGTAAACATTTTGCCTCGTAACAGTAGACCAATAAAATTGATGAGTAGTTCACAGAGGTCCAATGAAATTGTACGATAAATCAAGCGCACTTTCACAATTAAATTATTGTAAATCAGTCATTTGTACTCACCCTCATCAACATGGAAAACACTCGAAGCATTGTGCTACCTACCCTCTTAGTTTAAACTATATTTGTTTTCTGTACTACATCGCGGGATGCTATGACGACACACCCGGTTTCGCGGCGTCTTGTGGGAAAATGCCGTTTGCGATGAAACGGAAAGGAGGGGGTCGAGCGGCGGAGCGGCTTTGGATCCGAGCGAAATCTGCTTTTAAATGCCGTTTGCGATGAAACGGAAAGGAGGGGGGGAGCGGATTCCGCGAGCGGCTTTGGATCCGAGCGAAATCTGCTTTTAAGTTAAAGGTATCAATAACTTTTCCTGGTAGGCTGCAGTATATATATTTTTTACCAGTCGTTAGGAGATATTGGAATGTTGTTCAGTAAAGAAGTATACGCAACGTATATTTAAAAGTAGCCGCGTACGGGCACGGTTCGAAAAAAAGCATTTGCAATATGTATTTGTTTTTGTTACCATATGGATTTAATTAAAAGTTAAAAAAATCCTCACGTGTAATATCTTTCTGTGTAAATATCTCATATTACAACGTGGGACACCTGCGGCCGAAAATCCGGTGCGGCCGAAAATCCGGTGCGGCCTAAAATCCGGTGCGGCCTTTACATTTAAAAAAATGATTTTATTTCTAAAATTAGTGCCAGCGGCTAAAAATCAGGTGCGCTCTGTAGTCCGGAATCTACGGTATATGTCTCCATTCTTAAACCTTAGTTAGGTATTTTATTAGGTTTCTCTTACTTGCCTGCGAACACATCTATCTTACAATGTCTAACAAAAGTACTAAAACCGGGAAAAAAGAAATTTCTTCGACTTTGCCAGTTGACATTCTCGCTGCTTTGGAACAGCATCGACAAGATATTTTAAAGGAATTTAGAACTTCTTTCAACCAGCTGGATGTCAAATTGGATCGGATCAACGCTAGAGTGGATGAACATGCCAAACATTTATCTTGCATCGACTCGGCTTCTGAAGATCTAAAACGCCGTGTCCAATATCTGGAAACCCTCTGCTCCAGCCTAGAGCAGCAGATTTGTAAGCTTTTTTCCAAAATGGTGGATCTTGAAAACCGCAGCAGACGTTGCAATCTACGAATTCTTGGTTTGCCAGATGCCACCGAACAGGGCTCTCCCGTGGAATTTTTTCCCGATTTTCTCTGTGAGATTTTTGGGAAAGAATTTCTTCCGACTCCACCTGAGCTGGAAAGAGCACACAGGATCTACGTTCCCCGAGCAACTCTGGGTTCCCGCCCACGGCCGGTAATTTTGTGCTTTCATCAATACCAGGTGAAAAACCGTTTGATGATGGAGGCACGCCGCAGAGGTACTTTTGCGTTTCAAAATACAGTCATTCGTTTTGTGGAGGATTTTGCCCCCCAGGTTCTGAAGATGCGCGCTGAGTTTAAAAGTGTAATGAAAGTGCTTTTTGATCGTGGTCTTAGACCCTCTCTTCGCAATCCAGCCGACCTGCGAATTACGCTTACTACTGGAGAATATAAGTGGTTTAAATCAGTGAAGGATGCTGAGGCATTTGTTGGAAGTCTTCCGGCTATCCCGTCTCCTCAGGAACCCGGTCTGACCTTCTAAAATGGTGGATAAATACCTCTCGTAGTAAAGCTATTTTTTTTCCTGACTCAGACTGTACTTGAATAATTCAGACATTATCTATTGAGACTCTAAGGGCTGTAGACAATCTCTCCCTGGACTTGGTGCGTTTTTTCTAAATAGATAATCAGAGTTTAATGTTTCCCTGCGGACGTTTAGTTTGTACTTGTGCAATCCATTGTATTCTTGTATAACTTTATCTATAGAGATCTACAATTGACTTTAACTTGTTTTGGAGGTTTGGAGTTTTTATTGAAGGCCTCCCTGTTGGTTGATTCATAGTTTAAGTTTTGCTTTTTTTTTCTGTAAATGGTTGATAAGTACTCTCTTCGAATCTATAATTTCCCTCTTTTCTCCCTCCTTTTTTTTTCTTTTAATCTTCTATAATTTTTTGCGGGTAAGTTAGTTTTGGTTTTCTTTTGATTTTCTTTGTATTAAGTCTCACACTTCTGCTGAAGCTGTTCCTATTTGTTATGTTTTCTAGTGCATAAACTAGTTACCATTTGCTATAGTATTTATACGGAACTGTTTTTAACGGGACTTCTGGTAAGATGGCGATTGTTTAGCTGCTCCGAACTTTCGTTCCGTTATTGTCGCTATCTTTGCACTAAATGTCTCCATTTTTTAAACCTTAGTTAGGAATTATTTTGGTATCTCTTACTTGCCTGTGAATATATCTAACTTACAATGTCTAGCAAGAGTTCTAAATCCGGGAGAAAAGAAGCTATGACCCCGTCGGACAAGACGATGGTTGCGCTTGGAAAGCTCCGAGACGAAATCTTAAAGGAATTTAAAATCGCTTTCAAACAGTTAGAAGACAAACTGGATCGGATCAACGATAAAGTGGACAAACATACTGAACACTTATCTCGCATCGATTCGACTTCTGAAGATTTAGAAAGTCGTGTTCAATACTTGGAGACTCTCTGTTTCAGCTTAGAGGAAAAATCTAACAAACTTCTTTCCAAAATGGTGGGTCTCGAAAATCGCAGTAGCCGCTGTAACATCAGAATTCTGGGATTGTCAGAGGCGACCGAAAAGGGATCAACCGTGAAGTTTTTCGCCGAGTTTCTCTGTGAGTTATTCGGGAAAGATTTGCTTCCGAAGCCGCCCGAGCTCGAACGGGCACACAGAGTTTACGTTCCCCCCGGAATTCTGGGCTCCCGCCCGCGACCAGTAATCTTGTGTTATCATCAATACCAGGTAAAACACAGTCTGATTGTAGAGGCGCGTCGCAGGGGGTCGCTTCCTTTCAAGGATACAACCATTCGCTTTGTGGAAGATTTTGCACCCCAGACCTTAAAGATGCGCGCTGAGTTTAAAGGCGCAATGAAAGTGCTTTTTGATCGTGGTTTCAAACCTTCCCTTCGTAACCCTGCCGATCTACGAATCAAGCTTAATACCGGGAAATACAAGTGGTTCAAATCAGCGAAGGAAGCTGAAGCGTTTGTGGCAAGTCTTCCGGCTATCCAGTCATCTTCGGAATCTGATCGGACCTCCTAAAATGGTGGATAAGTACTCCTCGTAGTAAAATTACTTTCTCTGGACTCAGAATTCACTTGAATCACTCAGACATTATTCATTGAAACTTTAAGGGCTGTTGACAATCTCTCCCGGGATTTGGTGTGTGTGTAATCTATTTTTATTCTTGTATAACTTTACCTACAGAGTTCTACAACTAACTCTAACTTGTTTTGGAGGTTCGAAGTCTTTAGTGAAGGCCTCCCTGTTTGTCGGTTCACAGTTCAACTGCTGATTTATTTTTCCTTTGTTTTAAATATTTATTTATTTTATCTTTTTCTTTTCTTCACCCCTTTTTTCTAATCTCTGAATTTTTTCCTCCCTTCTCTGTAAATGGTTGATAAATACTCGTCTTGAATTTATAATTTTCCCCTTCCTCTTCTTTTTTCTTTTTCCTTCTTACCTTTTTTTTCCCTTTCTCTTACTTTATTCTTCTATAATTTTTCGCGGGTAGGTTAGTTTTGGTTTTCTTCCGATTTTCTCTGTATTAAGTTTTATATTTCTGCAGAAGGTGTTCTAATCTGTAGTTATGCTTTCTAGTGCATAAACTAGTTATTATTTGCTATAGTATTTATACGGAACTGTTGTTAATGACACAGATCTGGAAGTTGTATTTGGGTTAATTTTTTTGGTAGAGCTAGCTACTTGTTTTGGTAGCCGTCTAGTTTTGGGTTATGCGGGTGGGTGGATTTTCCAGTTCCAACATCTCTTTATTGCTTAGGACATGTTTATATTCTGACCTTACGAATCTCTGCTCCCAGACTGCTATTGTACTGCTTGACTTTTTATATGCCTGCTGCCTTTTATGCATTAGTAATTGATAATGGCTAGTGCACTTAAATTCGTGAGCTGGAATGTAAAGGGATTGAACCACCCTGTTAAAGGAGGAAGGTATTCTCACATATTAAACAACTCAAAGCTGACATTGCTTTCCTTCAAGGAACTCATATTCGTTGTTTTGATAACTCCCGGCTTTTGTCAAAGTGGGCGGGTCAGCATTTTCATTCATCCTTTGCTGCCAAGGCTAGGGGGGTCTCCATCCTTATTAACTCAAATATTCCTTTTGAACTCCATAATAAGATATCTGATACAAATGGCCGTTTTGTTATTGTTTCTGGTAAACTATATAATACTAAAGTTGTACTAGCAAACCTGTATGCCCCCAATTTTGATGATGATAATTTTTTTGAACGTTTTTTCTCCTCACTACCAGACTTAAACTCATACTCTCTTATACTGGGTGGTGATTTCAATTGTTGGTTAGATCCTAGTTTGGATCGATCGTCCTCTGTTACTAGACTACCTACTAAATCTGCATCAGCTATTCAATCGTTTCTCTCTAATTATGGTATCTCTGATATATGGTGTTTCCTTCATCCTACTGAGAGAGATTATTCTTTTTTTTCACATGTTCACCATACCTTTACTAGAATTGAATACTTCTTACTCGACAATCAACTCATTCCATTTGTCTATTCTTGTGATTATCAGAGTATACTGATTTCTGACCATGCCCCAATTACTCTGTCTTTAAATTTTCCTGGTCTCCCTCAGAGGAATAAACACTGGCGGTTTAATTCGACTTTACTATCAGATGATGATTTTCTAAAATTTATCAAGGATCAGATAACCTTTTATTTTAACACCAATAAATTACCTGAAGTGTCATCCCAGATTGTCTGGGATGCCATGAAAGCATATCTGAGGGGTCAAATAATCTCCTATACAGTAAATCTTAATAGAAAGTCCTGTGCAGATCGATTAGACCTCATTAATCAGATTAAAGAATTGGATCAACTGTATGCTCAAACTAAGAATCCTGAACTATACAAGAAACGTGTAGAACTTCAAACTAAATTTAATCTTCTGTCCACTCAACCTGTCAAACACCAACTTCTTGAAAGTAAGAGTCGTTTTTATATTCATGGTGACAAATCTGGTAAATTTCTAGCCAATCAGCTGAGGCGTTCCAAAGCCAAACAACATATTACAACATCAGATCACTTAGAAATCAATGACGCATTTAAAAATTTCTATTCTCGACTTTATTCCTCTGAATCTTTGGATGACAATATCTCTATCGATCATTTTTAAAATAATCTGAATATTCCTTCGCTTTCATCTGATTTTAAAGCCAAACTTAATGCGCCTATATCATCAGAAGAAATATCTTCTGCAATTTCTGCATTGTCCTCAGGGAAATCTCCTGGACCTGATGGGTTCCCCGTAGAATTTTATAAATCATTCTCTTCACTTCTCTCCCCTCAGTTACTTTCAGTATTATCTGACTCGTTTAACTACGGTAAATTGCCACCCTCTTTTAATGAGGCTTCTATTATTCTTTTATTAAAAAAGGGTAAAGACCCAACAGAGTGTTCCTCGAATAGGCCGATTTCATTGCTTAATGTTGATGTTAAAATCTTAGCCAAAGTTTTGGCTTATAGATTAGGAACTGTTATTCCCTCTATTATTTCTGATGATCAAACTGGTTTTATTAAAAACCGTCTTCCTTTTTTTAACATTCGGCGTTTATTTAACATTTTATATTCACCTCCAACTGGGATTCCTGAATGTGTTATTTCCCTTGATGCGGAGAAAGCATTTGATCGTATAGAGTGGAACTACCTTTTTGCAGTTTTAGAAAAATTTGACTTCGGTCAAAGTTTTATCTCTTGGATCAAATTGCTGTATTTGTGTCCTACTGCCTCTGTTTTAACTAATTTTCAGAAATCCCAGTTATTTAACCTCAAACGTGGCACCCGTCAGGGATGCCCCTTAAGGGACTTTCTCTTTGATTTGGCTATAGAACCTTTGGCGATAGCATTTCGAAATTGTCCTGAACTGACCGGGATTTGGAGAGGGGGTGTTGAGCATAAAGTTTCTCTTTATGCTGATGACTTATTACTTTTTCTTTCAAATCCGTCTACATCCTTACCTCCAATGTTTTCACTTCTTGACCAGTTTAGCCAGTTCTCTGGATATAAACTTAATTTACATAAGAGCGAACTTTTCCCAATTAATAAAGAAGCACAAAAATTAACATTTCGTGATCTCCCTTTTAAAGAAGTCCACAATCAATTTACTTATCTTGGGATTACAGTCACAAGGAAGTTTAAAGATCTCTTTCGTGAAAATTTTGCCAATCTTTCATATACTATTAAACAGAGTCTGTAACAATGGTCACCTCTATCTGTGTCTTTGGTAGGTCGTATTAATGTTGTTAAAATGTATGTTCTCCCTAAACTTTTATATTTATTTCAATCAATCCCAATTTTTATTCCTAAATCTTTTTTTGATTCCTTAGACTCTATTATTTTGTCATATCTGTGGAAGAATAAGCGCTCTAGAATTAACAAAGTTTATCTCCAAAAATCTAAAAAAGAGGGTGGCATGGCTTTACCTAACTTTCGTTTATATTATTGGGCAGCCAATATACGTTGTGCTACCTTTTGGTCTTTTTTCCATGGCCAACCCGAGTGCCCTAATTGGGTGGCAATGGAGTTGAGCTCCACTAAAGAATTATCTATCTCTGCACTTCTTGGCTCTGCACTCCCTAGTAGTCTGTCCAGATTAATAGTTAATCCTCTTGTCAGACACACTTTGCGTATATGGGCTCAGTTTAGGAAATTTTATGGTTTCCATGGTTTTTCCTTTTCTAGCCCTATCTTACATAATCACCTTTTTTTACCTACTACGTATGACTCAGCCTTCCATGATTGGTATAGGAAGGGCATTAGACATTTTGAAGATCTTTTTATTGATAATCGCTTTGCCTCTTTTCAACAGCTCTCTGCTAAATTCAATCTGCCTAATGCTCATTTTTTAAAAATATCTCCAAATTACCGTAGATGCCGGATTATAAGCCGCTACTTTTTTCCCACGCTTTGAACAGCTTTGAACACTGCAGCTTTTACTACGGTGCGGCTAATGCATGGTTTTTTTTCATGCCACCAAAAACATTTTGCCTCGTAACAGTAGACCAATAAAATTGATGAGTAGTTCACAGAGATCCAATGAAATTGTACGATAAATCAAGCGCACTTTCACAATTAAATTATTGTAAATCAGTCATTTGTACTCACCCTCATCAACATGGAAAACACTCGAAGAAAAGCATTGTGCTGCCTTTATGGCAGTTATTTAGTTTATAATATTTTCGCTTAGTAATTCATTTGTTAGTATTTTCTAGTTAAATACATCCCGGGATGCTATGACGTCACATCCGGTTTCGCCGCGTCTTGTGGGAAAATGCCGGTTTGCGATAAACGGAAAGGTGGGGGGCGAGCGCATTAGACCCGAGCGAAAATGCTGCTTTTAAGTTAAAGGCGATCAATAACTTTTCCTGGTAGGCTGCAGTATATATTTTTTTACCAGTCGTTTGGAGATATTGGAATGTTGTTCGTGCACTGTTCAGTAAAAAAGTATACGCAACGTAATTTGTGTGTTACCGATACGTATGTATATTTAAAAGTAGCCGTGTTACAGGCACGGTTCGAAAAAAAGCATTTGCAATATGTATTTGTTTATGTTACCATACGGATTTAATTAAAAGTTAAAAAATCCTCACGTGTAATATCTTTCTGTGTAAATATCTCATATTACAACGTGGGACACCTGTGGCTTAAAATCCGGTGCGGCTTGTACAAGTACAAAATTGATTTTCTTTCTAAAATTAGAGCCTGCGGCTTTTAATCAGGTGCGCTCTGTAGTACGGAATCTACGGTAGACACTTTATTACTCCTTTAATCCCTAACTTCCCTGAAATGCCTGAGAAAAATGTTATGGACTTATTTCTTTCTATTAATCCACTAGGTAAAGGTTTAATATCATTTATTCGTGATAAATTAGCAGCCCTATGACGTTCCCCTGTGGATAAAATTAAAATGGCATGGGAGCATGATTTAAATACCTCTTTATCCGATGAGACTTGGGACTCAATTCTCAAATCGGTTAATTCAACCTCTCTTTGTGCTCGCCATTGCCTTTTACAGTTTAAGATTGTTCATAGAGTCCATATGTCTAAATCTAAATTATCTCAATTTTACCCTAACATCAGTCCGCTTTGTGATAAATGCAAAAGGGGCGAGGCCTCTCTCATTCATATGTACTGGTTTTGTCCTAGCTTGGAGAAATTTTGGAAAGATGTCTTCATAACGTTATCGTATATTCTGAATCACCACCAAGAACCTAACCCTTTAATTGCTTTGTTCTGTTTCTGAGGTGAGACAGATTTACGTCTGAGTTCGACTAAGTGTCGAATATTATCTTTTGCCTCTCTCCTGGCTAGACGTTTAATCCTCCTTAGATGGAGAGATGTTGCCCCGCCCACTCATGCTCAATGGCTTAACGATATTATGGCCTGCTTAGACCTTGAAAAAATTCATTATTCAGTCCTTAATTCAGATTTAAAGTTCTATAAGGTCTGGGGACCTTTTATTGAGTACTTTCATAACCTTCCTCTTAACTAAGGTTTTTTTCCGGTCCCTTGCTTTCAGCTCCTTTTTTTTTGTAGTAGGCATTAATATCTTCTGTTGCTAAGTATATTTATAGTTTTGGGGGTTTGATTGTCCTGATTTATATTCTCTATAGTGTGTTGTGGTTGGTCTGGAGTTTTTTTTTGTTGCGGGGCTTGGGGAGGATACTAATTTTACATGTCTTCAATTTGGGTGCTTTCTCAATTATCTTTCTTTGTATCATATTATTATTGTATGTTTATTTTTGCACTGTATCAACGTTCATCATTTTGATCCGGGGTTTTTTTTATCTGTAGCTATGTAGAAAATGTATTAAAAAAACTAATAAAAAAAAAGATTAGCTTTATTTGTTACACGCCCATTTCATCAAAAAGTGAAACGTGTGGTTTGTGTAAGTGACACAACACAGCCCAGCAGTGAGCTGGGGCCACACTTCTGGCGCCAACACAGCATGCTGATAGGTTACTAACCCATACATCTTGTGAAGGTGGGAGAAAACAGGAGCACCCGATCACAGGGAGAACGTATAAACACCAAAGCATTGTACTACCATGCTGCACGTTTACCGTTGGTTTATTGGTTTGGGCTCTGGATTGCACATAAGACTTTGCTTCATCCTAGTTTGTTAATTTTATTCCCTGGATTATTTTCTGTTGCAGGTTCCGACACCACTTAAGGACAATCGCCGGCGTTTTCTGGCCATGAAATGGTTAATTACAGAATGCCGTGACAATCGGCACCGACGCACTCTCATGCATGAGAAGTTATCCCAGGAACTGCTTGCTGCCTTCAGAAATGAGGGGAATGTGATCAAAAGGAAGCATGACCTTCACAAAATGGCAGAGGCTAATCGAGCCTTTGCCCACTACAGATGGTGGTGAGATGTAGTACGGATAGAGCTCCCAACTTACAACTCAAGCTGGAAAGAATGGTGTAGTCTGTCCAACTTGGTGTTTAAAGTGTACACTATGCAGTTATGTTGGTGCAAATGGGCTGACCATGTCTGCCCCAGATGGCCTGGGTTGGTTGGGGTTGTATGGTGACTGGCAATTTGTCTAGTGTAAGGAGTGACCAGAGTTCCTGGCCGGAGGATGGCATTACGAGTGCTGGAGGACTCGTAATGACACTGACACTAATATATGAGGAGTGACTGGCACCAGTTAATTTTTTGAACTCTTTACAAACACAACAGATACCCCAGGGGGGTAATAGTCGACAGGAAGTGAGTAAGCTGTAAAGGAAGTTCCAGCTCCCATTGCCCGGGAAATGTCACCATTCCAGTGGGCATTTTTCTTCACATTTGCACCTGCCCACAACGTTTTCATCTTCGTAAATGGTTTCTTAAATCTCCATGAATCACCAATGCCAATCCTTCACAGTGCAAAATGTACCTTGATTTAACTTTTGGGTGCAAGCAGTGACCTGTTTTGATTCCATTCATTTACTCTATTAATGTCACTTTTCTAATGTGCCATCTATTCAGAGATGTTCAAAATCATGAAGGATTCTAAATTTAGATGAAATAAACAGATGATTTTATTTGTTTGAATACCAGTGTGGTAAGGATTTAAGGCAAGATGCAGTGATTCTCACAGTGTGTGTTTAGCTTAGAACACTGCCTCATGAGGTGGCATGTTTCAATAATGGGAAAATATTTGGGAAAGACACGAACTGGATTGTCTCCCACAGTCATCGCACACTTATTGGTCTGAATGACTTTGGTTAAGAAAGCAACCCAGGGCCACCTTCATGGGCAGTTAGGGGTGGAAATTATTGGCTTTGTCAGTGATCTGGCGTAGACTGAATACATTTTAAAAACGTAATGTGCAGAAGATGCTCTGGGTCTTGATGGTGGCGTCTCTGACCGAAAATACTGGGTGTCATTGTATTTGGGAGGCCTCCAGTCAAGAGACAATCCAATCCAATTTAATGAGAACCCAGACAACTGTTAACTGAGCCATGGACAGAGATGAGGAAATGCATTTTGGCATGATTACCAGAGGGAGCATTGTGTAGCGGTGTGCTACATACAGCGCTGAAATAATGACACACAGTCGGTGAGTTGCAGTTGTAAAAGAGATTTATTCAAACTTCGCAAAGATTCCACACTCCCTGGCTAAAGAAATTCCCCTTCATCTCCATTTTAAATGAACATCCCTCTTCTGAAGCTGTGCCCCGGGTCCTAGACTCAACCACGGCAGGAAACATTGCATCTTTACTCTGTCTAGGCTCATTATTTGGTAGCTTTCAGTGAGATCCCTCTCATTCTTCTAAATTCCAGCAAGTACTGACCCAGAGCCATCAAACACTCCTCGTATGTATGGCGTGCACTTCAGCTAGGTCTTCTAAAATAGTTTTTTTTTAAAGACCACAACAAATTCAGAGTGGATCAAATTATTAGCACATACTTGCGAGAGAAGATCTATTTCCATACGTTAAGTTGGTAGCTCAATCTTATAACTCACTTTTATATTTTTACAGAGATCAGTAAATTATGGCATTCCTCTGTTATCTGGATCTATGCATTTGTTCTTTAATTAGTCCATTTGTCTTTTAAGGCTCCCCCCCCCCCCCCCAATGAGAGCCGTGCCCTGTTTTTCTCTGTAGTCAAAGCATTCTTTATTATAAATACACCCCCCTTCCATAAAAACACATAGACTTCTTGTAAGCCTGCATCCAAACTAGCAAAGCACTGTGGGATCACAAAGGTTCCTTTATGACACATTACATTTAACAAAAGTCACAAATTCATAAAGACAGTGGATTACAGATATACAGGTCCACAATCCCTTATCCAAAATTCTGAAATCCAAAAAGCTCCGAAAACTGAAGTTTTTTTCACCAACAGTTGACATCACTCAGGTGTGATGTGACAGCACTATCAGAGGCCGCCAGACGTCAGTTGTGGCTCAGCGCTCGTACAGGTTACATGTGCATTTGCTGTTCGCTGATATTTTGTGTTCACTGTTGGCTGTGTTTAATTTCACTGTGAAAATGTCAAAAAGAGCTGCAGATACCCCTATGGGTAACAATGAGAAAAAGAGAAGGAAGCATCTATCATTATCAATAACGCAGAAAGTGGAGTTATTGCAGAAGCTTGATCGCAGTGTGTCTTTGCAGTGTCTTACTGAAGAATATGGTGTCGGAACTACCACTGTATATGATTTAAAGAAACAGGAAGACAAGTTACTGAAGTTTTACAGTGACAGTGACGTTTTACATTTATTCCATTAAGTCATTTACCATGTGTTTGATTCGGTTGTATATTTTTATGTTTAATTGAATGTTTTTGTTGGAAATAAAATGTTTTTCTTGTCATTATTCCCTAAACAATACAGTATAATAACTATTTACATAGCATTTACATTGTATTAGGTATTATAAGTAATCTAGGGCTGATTTAAAGTATACGGGAGAATTTACGTAGGTCTGGAGCTCCGCCGGGTCCTGCACTGAGACCGGTTAAATAAGGGACTTGAGCATGCGTGTTTTTGGTATCCGCAGGGAGTCCCAGAACCAATAGGGAGGGATTCTGAATTCTGAAATGCAACTGACTCCAAGAATTTCAGATAAGGGATTGTGGACCTGTAGTTCCACATACATTAACCCTTTCATTCCCAGAGTCATTCTCATGAACATCCTCTGGACCCCCTCCAATGCCAGCACATCTTTTCTTGCCAGCCCAAAACTGCTCATAATATGCCGAGTGTGGTCTTACTAATAAAAGCATTAGCATCACATCCCATTCTATTCCTTTCGAAATTAATACTACCGTTACATTTGCCATCCTTACTAAAGACTGACTCACCTGACCCTTTAGGGCAGGGGTTGCCAACCTTTATAATGCCATGGACCAATACCATTAAGCAATGCGTCCATGGACTGCAGATTGGGATCCTGTACAAGGACTCCCAAATCCCTTTGTATCTCCAATTTCTGAATGCGCTTCATGTTTAGAAAATTATCTTGGCCTTTATTCTTTCTACCGAAGTAAGAGACCATGCACTTCCCTGTGCACTATTCCATCTGCCATTTCTCTGGATGCTTTCAAGAAGGAGCTAGATAGGTATCTTATGGATAGGGGAATCAAGGGATTATGGGGACAAGGCAGGAACCGGGTATTGATAGTAGATGATCAGCCATGATCTCAAAATGGTGGTGCAGGCTCGAAGGGCCAAATGGTCTACTTCTGCACCTATTGTCTATTCCATGCACTCACCACCCTCTAAGTAAAAAACTTACCCCTGACATCTCTGTACCTACTCCCCAGCACCTTAAACCTGTGTCCTCTTGTGGCAACCATTTCAGCCCTGGGAAAAAGCCTCTGACTACCCACACGATCAATGCCTGTCATCATCTTATACACCTCTATCAGGTCACCTCATCCTCCTTCGCTCCAAGGAGAAAAGGCTGAATTCACTCAACCTATTCTCATAAGGCATGCTCCCCAATCCAGGCAACATCCTTGTAAATCTCCTCTGCATCCTTTCTATGGCGTCGACATCCTTCCTGTAGTGAGGTGACCAGAACTGAGCACAATACTCCAAGTGGGGTCTGACCAGGGTCCTATATAGCTGCAACATTACTTCTTGGCTCCTAAATTCAACTCCATGATTGATGAAGGCCAAAACACCGTATGCCTTCTTAACCACAGAGTCAACCTGCGCAGCTGCTTTGAGTGTCCTATGGATTCAGACCCCAAGATCCCTCTGATCCTCCACACTGCCAAGAGTCTTACCATTAATACTATATTCTGCCATCACATTTGACCTACCAAATGTGGTAGGGTGATGTGGCTCTGATGGTTAAAAAATAAAAACTTTTAAAAAAAGATGATGGGAGAATAGCAATGGCTGGAGCTTCTGGGGCAACTGGGAAGGTGCAGGATAGATACATCCCAAAGATGAAGTAGTATTCTAAAAGGACAATGTGGCAGCTGCAGGTGACAGCATAAAAGCAAAAGAGAAGGTATAAAATACAGCAAAAATTAGTAGGAAGTTAGGGAATTGGGAAGCTGTTAAAAACCAACAGAAAGCAACTAAAAAAAATGAGAAACGATGAAATAGGAAGGTAAACTAGCCAAAAATATCTAAGAGAACACCAAAAGTTTTTCAGATATATAAAGAGTATATAAAAAGGCGAGAGTGGATATTGGACCACTGGAAAATGACACCACAGAGGTAATGAGGGATAGACAAATACTGACAAATTTAATAAGCACTTTGCTTCAGACTTCACTGTGGAAGATACTAGCAGTATGCCAGAAATTCAAGTGGCAGGGGGCAGAAGTGAGTGTAGATGCTGTTACTAATGAGAAGGTGCTTGGGAATCTGAAATTTCTGAAGGTAGTTTAAGTCACCTGGACCAGATGGACTACACTCCAGGTTCTGAAAGAAGTAGCTGAGGAGATTGTGGAAGCATTAGTAACGATCTTTAAAGAATATCTAGATTCCAGAGGACAGGAATATTGCCAGTGTTACTCCACTCTTTAAGGGAGGGAGGTAGAAGAAAGGAAATTATAAGCCAATTAGCTTGCTTTCAGTGGTTGGGAAGATGTTGGAGTTCATTATTAAGGATGCGGTTTCAAAGCACACGATAAAGTGATTTCCTTAAGGGGAAATTTGCCTGACAAATCTGTTGTAATATTTTGAGGAAATAACAGGCAGGATAGACAAAGGAATTGGTGAATGTTGTTTACTTGGATTTTCAGAAGGCCTTTGACAAGGTGCTGCACATGAGGCTGCTAAATAAGACCCCATGGTATTACAGGAAAGATACAGTACTAGCATTAACAGAAGATAGACCGGCAGAAGGCAAAGAATGGAAATTTGCAGATAATACCAAGATAAGTGGAGGGGCAGGGAATCTGCAGAAAGACTTGGACAATTAGACAATAGGTGCAGAAGTAGACCATTCGGCCCTTCGAGCCTGCAACGCCATTTTGAGATCATGGCTGATCATCTACTATCAATACCCAGTTCCTGCCTTGTCCCCATATCCCTTGATTCCCCTAACCATAAGATACCTATCTAGCTCCTTCTTGAAAGCATCCAGAGAATTGGCCTCCACTACCTTCCGAGGCAGTGCATTCCAGACCCCCACAACTCTCTGGGAGAAGTAGTTTTTCCTTAACTCTGTCCTAAATGACCTACCTCTTATTCTCAAACCATGCCCTCTGGTACTGGACTTTCCCAGCATCTGGAACATATTTCCTGCCTCTATCTTGTCCAATCCCTTAATAATCTTATATGTTTCAATCAGATCCCCTCTCAATCTCCTTAATTCCAGCGTGTACAAGCCCAGTCTCTCTAACCTCTCTGCGTAAGACAGTCCAGACATCCCAGGAATTAACCTCGTGAATCTACGCTGCAATTCCTCTACAGCCAGGATGTCCTTCCTTAACCCTGGAGACCAAAACTGTACACAATACTCCAGGTGTGGTCTCACCAAGGCTCTGTACAAATGCAAGAGGATTTCCTTGCTCTTGTACTCAATTCCCTTTGTAATAAAGGCCAACATTCCATTAGCCTTCTTCACTGCCTGCTGCACTTGCTCATTCACCTTCAGTGACTGATGAACAAGGACTCCTAGATCTCTCTGTTCTCCCTTACCTAACTCTACACCGTTCAGATAATAATCTGCCTTCCTGTTCTTACTCCCAAAGTGGATAACCTCACACTTATTCACATTAAACGTCATCTGCCAAGTATCTGCCCACTCACCCAGCCTATCCAAGTCACCCTGAATTCTCCTAACATCCTCATCACATGTCACACTGCCACCCAGCTTAGTATCATCAGCAAATTTGCTGATGTTATTCTCAATGCCTTCATCTAAATCGCTGACGTAAATGGTAAACAGCTGTGGTCCCAATACCGAGCCCTGTGGCACCCCACTAGTCACCACCTGCCATTCCGAGAAACACCGCTACCCTTTACTTTCTATGTGCCAACCAGTTTTCTATCCATGTCAATGTCTTCCCCCCGATGCCCTGAGCTTTGATTTTACCCACCAATCTCCTATGTGGGACCTTATCAAATGCTTTCTGAAAATTGAGGTACACTACATCCACTGGATCTCCCCCCGTCTAACTTCCTGGTTACATCCTCAAAAAACTCCCAACAGATTAGTCAAGCATGATTTACCCTTGGTAAATCCATGCTGGCTCGGCCCAATCCTATCACTGCTATCTAGATATGCCACTATTTCATCTTTAATAATGGACTCTAGCATCTTCCCCACCACCGATGTCAGGCTGACAGGTCGATAGTTCTGTTTCCTCCCTCCCTCCTTTCTTAAAAAGTGGGATAACATTAGCCATTCTCCAATCCTCAGGAACTGATCCTGAATCTGAGGAACATTGGAAAATGATTACCAATGCATCCGCAATTTCCAGGGCCACCTCCTTTAGTACTCTAGGATGCAGACCATCTGGACCTGGGGATTTGTCAGCCTTCAGTCCCATCACCGTTTCCTTCCTAATGTCAATGTTTCATTTCCTCTGTTACCCTATGTCCTTGGCCCATCCATACATCTGGGAGATTGCTTGTGTCTTCCTTAGTGAAGACAGATCTAAAGTACTTATTAAATTCTTCTGCCATTTCTCTGTTTCCCATAACAATTTCACCCAATTCATTCTTCAAGGGCCCAACATTGTTCTTAACTATCTTCTTTCTCCTCACATACCTAAAAAAGCTTTTGCTATCCTCCTTTATATTCCTGGCTAGCTTGCGTTCATACCTCATTTTTTCTCCCCGTATTGTCTTTTTAGTTAAGTTCTGTTGTTCCTTAAAAACTTCCCAATCATCTGTCCTCCCACTCACCTTAGCTCTGTCATACTTCCTTTTTTTTTAATGCTATGCAATCTCTGACTTCCTTTGTCAACCACTGTGGCCCCTTTCCCCCCTTTGAATCCTTCCTTCTCCGGTGTATGAACTGATTTTGCACCTTGTGCATTATTCCCAAGAATACCTGCCATTGCTGTTCCACTGTCTTTTCTGCTAGGATATCCGTCCAGTCAACTTTGGCCAGCTCCTCCCTCATGGCTCCATAGCTTCCCCTGTTCATCTGCAACACTGACACCTCCGAGCTGCCCTTATCCTTCTCAAATTGCAGATAAAAGCTTATTATATTGTGATCACTACCTCCTAATGGCTCCTTTACTGCGAGATCGCTTATCAAATCCTGTTCATTACATAACACTAAATCCAGAATAGCCTTGTCCCTGGTTGGCTCTTGTACAAGCTGTTCCAAGAATGCATCCCGTAGGCACTCTACAAACTCCCTATCCTGTGGTCCAGCACCAACCTGATTCTCCCAGTTCACCTGCATGTTGAAATATCCCATAACTACTGCGACATTACCTTTGCCACATGCCAATGTTAACTCCCTATTCAACTTGCACCTAATATCCATGCTACTGTTTGGTGGCCTGTAGACAACACCCATTTGGGTCCTTTTGCCCTTACTGTTCCTCAGTTCTATCCACACAGACTCCACTTCTCCTGACCCTATGTCCCCCCTTGCAAAGGACTGAATCTCATTCCTCACCAACAGAGGCACCCCACCCCCTCTGCCCACATTTCTGTCCCTACGATAGCACGTATACCCTTGTACATTCATTTCCCAGGTCTGATCTCCCTGCAGCCATGTCTCCGTTATCCCAACAACATCATAGTTACCCATTCGCACCTGAGCTTCAAGCTCATCTGCCTTATTTCTGACACTTCGTGCATTCAGATATAGAATTTTTAGTCCATTTCTCCTCTCTCTGTTTGAATTGCTGCCTATTGTGCTTAACCCAGCTCCCCGAACTCCCATCGGGCTATACGCCCCTAGAATTTTGTTGTCCTTCCTAAATTTACTTATTCTTTCAACACATTTAACTCCATGTTCCGTCAGACCATCCCTCTGTACATGTGTCCTCCTTATCACTTGTTCCGTCTCACCTTTCTCTACTACACACTTAATATTCCGGAACCGTGTAGTCCCCACCTGTCCTTTATTCTTCCTCTCGCTATCCTCTCTCCCATTCTGGATCCCCACCCCCTGCAAGAATGTTAGTACCGCTCCAGTTCAGGTATAAACCGTCCCTTCGGAACAGATCCCACCTTCCCTGGAACAAAGCCCAATTATCTACAAACCTAAAGCCCTCCCTCCTGCACCATCCTCTCAGCCGCGTATTAATCTTTATAAATCTTTCTGTTCCTTGCCTCACTCGCACGTGGCACAGGTAGCAATCCTGAGATTGTTACCCTGGAGGTCCTGCTCTTCAGCTTCGCACCTAACTCCCTGAACTCCCTACGCAGGACCCCCTCACTCATCCTACCCACGTCATTGGTCCCTACATGGACCACAACATCTGGATTCTTGCCCTCCCTCTCGAGAATAACCTGCACCCGATCTGAGATGTCTCGGACCCCGGCACCAGGGAAGCAACATACCATCCGAGACTCCCGATCTTCCCCACAAAATCTTCTATCCGCCCCTGACTATAGAATCCCCTATCAATACCGCTCTCTTCTCTTCCCTCTTCCCCTTCCTAGTCAAGGGTCCAACCTCAGTGCCAGAGACAGGACCACTGCAGCTTGTTCCTGGTAGGTCATCCCCACCAACAGTATCCAAAACGGTATACTTATTGTTGATGGGTACGGCCACAGGGGTGCTCTTCTCTCTCTGTCTGCTCCCCCTGCCTCTCTTGACTGTCACCCATTTGCCTACCTCCTGTCTCTTCGGTGTGACTACCTCCCGATAACTCTTATCTATCTCTGCCTCTGCCTCCCGAATGATCCGTAGTTCATCCAGCTCCTGTTCCAATTCCCTAACTCAGTCTGATAGGAGCTGCAGCTGGATGCACCTATTGCAGGTGTGGTCATCAGGGACAACTGTGTTGACCCTGACCTCCCACATACTGCATACGGAGCACACCACTGCTCTAACCGTCTCCCCCATTACCTGATCCCAGATTAGTCAGAATAAATGAAAAACAGGCTTCTTGCCGAAGTCCTCTTGCACCGAAGCCCACTGAGCCAAAGCCCAGCACTCTGCTCCTGTGCACTCCGCTGCCCGCTCCTGAAAGTGGGTCGCTTTTTAAAGCCCGCGCTCGCCGCTGACGTCACCTGCGCTTGTAGGCCATTCTCTCATCACAACTAGAACAGGCTTTTAAACCCACAATTTACTTCGACTGCACCCATTGCCTGCCACATGCAGCCCAAGTACAATAAGACTATGCTCACACTTGTTTAGTTTGTGCACAAAGGTGTGAAGGATGAAGGCAGTTGTATTTGGAGTATTTTTTTTTATTTGCATCACAAATCACATCCAAATACAAAGTCCAAAATGCCAGAATTAAGTCTGAAGTCACAAGAAAAACAAACACTCAGTACTTTACATCGCAGGGAATAAATGACGCGTGCCTTTTCCAGCAGGCCTCATGTTTTGAGCACCTATGGACCATTCAAATGTAAAGTGCCAATACAAAATGGTGAAGCTCAAAGTTTAATTTTACAATAAAATGAACATTAATTCAATCTGCAGCTGAGATAATGAGGTGAACAGTGGATCTACCCCAGCACAAGGCTAGACACTCCACCAGGTGGGACTTTCTTGGGCCTTAATGATTCAGGTTGAGCAGACTCTGCTGGGCTGGGCACACTCTCTCCTCTCTTTCCCTGGGCTTCCATCTGGGTTTCAGTTTCAGCTGGAGAAGAAAAACAAAAATTAGACTGAGAATTTGTAGTTCTACTTGAATTAAAAAACTTTCAATCCTATTTATTAAACTATGTGAACGATTATACCATCATAGCAGTGCAAAATGAGATGGCAATACACAGCATTCAGGAAGGACAATGCAGAGGGAATTCTACAGAAAAACAAAACCAACAGCATCCACATCCGCTCCAATTTGAAAATCCTTTGGGATTTAGGTATAGTGATATGATGGCACTTCACAAGACAGGTTTACAGAGCAGGAGCTAGCAGTGAGAACTCAAAGTTAAGGAGCAAAAGGAGAGGCGACTTGATAGAAGTGTACAAGAGGCACAGATGCTGTGGAAGCCAGAGACTTTCTTCCAGGACAGAAATGGCTAATGCAGTGGTGAACAGGGTGGGGGTGGATGTCATAGGCAAGTTCTTAACACAGAGGGTGTTTGTGGAACACCTTGCCAGAGGCAGATACATTAGAGGTGATTCCCAACATGGGGTGGTTACCTGTCCTAAGGGGGCATTAGGGAAACTAGAAGTCATTGGGGGCATTCATGAATCTTGGGGGGGGTGAGGGGGAGAAAAAAGGGTTGGCAGTATGCAGCACCCCAACTTGAGACATGAGACCTAATCAACCATTCATAGAGCAGGCACTTTCAAAAAGCCACTGGAAAATAGAAAGAACCATAGCTCTGCAGGCAGCGAGCACTCCTCACAACGTCTGAAACTCGGCAATCTCATCTGACCTTACCCAACCCAACAGACATTATGGGGATGCATAAATTAGTTACCAGGGTGTCCAACAGTTCATCTCAACTCATGCAATTTTACAGTTGATAAGTTAAATACACTCTCAACTTTCTCTACAAATCTACAGAAAACAGGCTGTGCAATGATACAGCGCTGGCCATAACCCAACAGTGAAACAGAGCCAGTGAACCTGTTGACCCAAGGATTGAGGTGTCCAAAGTGACCCTTCTTCATATGTGTGACCAAGAACCATCTTTGGGAATTATGAGACCCTACATGATTGGTCAATCGTGCTAACTAGACTAGTATAAAGGTAGTTTGCTGAACGCCAACCAGACTAACAGATTCCAATCACAAATCCTTGTCATCTTCGCCTCACTGCCCCTTTGCATGTTGCTATCATTGTTCCATCCATCACTGCCGCTGTCAATATTTGATAGGCGTTCCTAGTTGGTGTTTTTATTTTAATTTAGCCCTGTTAATGATGGATAAATATATACGATGCTATCTCCGAGTCTGGAGGCAGTGAGGCCTTTGATTCTAATCCTGTTAGGAAACAGGAACTACAGAAAGTGTGTCAACACAATTTTACACACCTGGTGTATGGTTTTACTCTGTTTCTGTTGGATCAGTGATGCCCCATGTGTCTTACTTGTCATACTACACTAATGAAGCCATGAAACCATCAAGATTGCAGGACCACTTCTGTAAAAGACACCCTGAAAAAGCTACTTCTGGTAATACTGTTCCAGAAGATGAAAGCAATGCTTGAAAAGCATTGCACATTCAAGTCATTTCCCCAAGAAAGCAAAAAATGACCTTGATAGTGGTCTCATTGCTTCTTATAATATTTCCAAAGTGATAGCAATGTGGAAAATATCAGAATTAGTGAAAGATTAATAATGTCTGCTGTATCAGAAGTGCTCACCACTTCACAAAATGGATTCCAGTTTTTTTAAAATCAATTCCTCTGAGTAACAACTCTATAGTTTGTTGCATTGATGAAATAAGTGAAGTCACTGAGAATCAACTATGCACAGAGCCACAAAAAAAAACACAATTTGAAATACAACTGGAAGAGTCAACTGTGCAAGACAGCAAGTCATTACTGATGGCATAAATACGATTTATCAAAAATGGAAAAGTTTTAAGAGATTCTCTTTTGTAAAAAGAGAGAAATCAGAATCAATTTACAATGAGCTCAAAATATATACTGAGAATAGAAGTCTGATTAGGAACATTTTTTATGCAACAGATAGAGCGCCATATATGACAGGTCACCATGCAACTTCAGTGGCATTTATGACAAAAGTCCCAAGTCCATTTGCAATCCATTGTGCAATTCATCTTCAACATCTTGTAGCCAAAAACCTGACTTTTTCCCCAAGCATGGCTCTTGCAAAATATCTATCAAACTTAAAGCTCATCCATTAAATAGCAGAATATTTCACCAGTTATGCCAAGATAATGATGCAGAGTTTGAATGCTTGCTTCTTTACACTGAAGTGCATTACCTGTCAAAAAAAGCCTGCTGTTTAAAGTGTTTCTTTGATCTTTTTGACACTGGTTAACGGAGCAAAAATTCAACAAGAGCTTCGGAACCAAGACTGAACTTTTATGTGAAGATATGGCATACCTAGTCAATCTGTATGACAAAATGAATGTTCTAAATATGAAACAGCAAGGTGGGAATTTCTATTTAATCCAGGCAAAAAGTGCAGTGTCCACCTTTATCAGAAATTTGGAAATATATAAGCAAAACATTGTAGAATATTCTCAGTTTCCCTGCATGGAAAGTGTGGTGAACTACATATACCTGTCTGGACACGCCCCCCTGCTGACTGCTCCTGTGGCTCCTCCCACTGACCCCGGTAGAGTTATTGATGGTGAACTACAGATACCTGTCTGGACTGCTCCTGTGGCTCCTCCCACAGACCCTGGTAGAGTTATTGATGGTGAACTACAGATACCTGTCTGGACTGCTCCTGTGGCTCCTCCCACAGACCCTGGTAGAGTTATTGATGGTGAACTACAGATACCTGTCTGGACACGCCCCTGCTGACTGCTCCTGTGGCTCCTCCCACAGACCCTGGTAGAGTTATTGATGGTGAACTACATATACCTGTCTGGACACGCTCCCCTGCTGACTGCTCCTGTGGCTCCTCCCACTGACCCCGGTAGAGTTATTGATGGTGAACTACATATACCTGTCTGGACTGCTCCTGTGGCTCCTCCCACAGACCCTGGTAGAGTTTGTGGTGAACTACATATACCTGTCTGGACACGCTCCCCTGCTGACTGCTCCTGTGGCTCCTCCCACAGACCCTGGTAGAGTTATTGATGGTGAACTACATATACCTGTCTGGACTGCTCCTGTGGCTCCCACAGACCCTGGTAGAGTTTGTGGTGAACTACATATACCTGTCTGGACTGCTCCTGTGGCTCCCACAGACCCTGGTAGAGTTTGTGGTGAACTACATATACCTGTCTGGACACGCTCCCCTGCTGACTGCTCCTGTGGCTTCTCCCACTGACCCTGGTAGAGTTATTGATGGTGAACTACATATACCTGTCTGGACACGCTCCCCTGCTGACTGCTCCTGTGGCTCCTCCCACAGACCCTGGTAGAGTTTGTGGTGAACTACATATACCTGTCTGGACACGCTCCCCTGCTGACTGCTCCTGTGGCTCCTCCCACAGACCCTGGTAGAGTTATTGATGGTGAACTACAGATACCTGTCCGGACACGCCCCCCTGCTGACTGCTCCTGTGGCTCCTCCCACAGACCCTGGTAGAGTTATTGATGGTGAACTACAGATACCTGTCCGGACACGCCCCCCTGCTGACTGCTCCTGTGGCTCCTCCCACTGACCCCGGTAGAGTTTGTGGTGAACTACAGATACCTGTCTGGACACGCTCCCCTGCTGACTGCTCCTGTGGCTCCTCCCACAGACCCCGGTATAAAGGCGATTGGAGGCACAACCCCGGCCTCAGTCTCCAGGATGTAGTGTGGTGGTCAATTGCTGCTTGTTCTTTCTTCCAGCCAATAAAAGCCTATATCTCGCCTCATGTCTCCGAGAGTTATTGATGGTGCATCAATTTTATTGGCTGGAAGTTTTAAAACATGGAGAGTATTTTACGTCCGGAAAAATTAGACTTGGACCCCCAAGCTCCAGAAGCAGCTCTTGCCTTTGAACTCTGGCTTGCATGCTTCCAATCATACTTGGAAGTGATTCCAGTGACTGAGCCTGCCACAATGCACAAAACCCTCCTTTCCAGAGTCAGTCCAAAAGTATACTCCCTTATCAGGGACCTGCTGACCTACCAAGGGGCACTGGACGCCCTCAAAAGACAGTACCTGTGGCTGGTGAACACTGTCTACGCAAGACTTTGCTTAGCGACGCGGTGACAGCGATCCGGCGAGTCGAGCGGGGAGTTTCTCCGAGCCCTACAGACACTCGTGCGGGCCTGCGACTGCAAGGCACTGACGGCGGAACAACATGCGGAGCTGCTAGTACGAGACGCCTTCGTTACGGGGATCAGGTCAGTGTATGTGCGCCAGCAGCTGCTGGAAAATGCCGATCTTACCTTACGCTCAGTGATCGAGACGGCCGACACGCTGGAGGCTGCTCTGCACAACGCTGACGCTGTCCAGCCGCGCGATCCCCCGCTGGTTCCGTGGACACTGCAGATCCCGCCGCCCGTGAGCGAATCGACCAACGCCGCTGCCAGTCGCAAGTCCACGAGCTCCCCGAAACCGACCACAGCTGTTGCCAGTCACAAGTCCGCACAGTGTTACTTCTGCGGACTCGAAAAGCACCCCCGAAAACGCTGCCCGGCCCAAGAAGCTACCTGCTCCAGCTGCAGGAAGGGCCATTTCGCCAAGGTCTGTAAGTCGGAACCACGAGCAGGGTCGGGCAGCACTGCGTGTGAGGCATGGGGGCTGCCATCTTGCCTGCCCACCTCGTGCGAGACATGGGGGCAGTCATCTTTGTCGGTGCCACCTTGCCCCTGCCTCCAACCCACGGGTGCTTACCGGGCACCAAGATGGCGGTTCAACTCTGGCCTCCGTAAACCTCGACCAAAGCGCCCCACACCAGCTTGCAAGGTCAATGGACATCCTGGTGGAGGGGCACAGGACTAGCTGCCTGTTTGACACGGGCAGCACTGAGAGTTTTATTAACCTGGACACGGTGCAACGCTGTGGACTTGTGACACGGCCGGTAAGCCAGAGGGTCACCATGGCTTCTGGGTCGCATTCCACAGACATCTGGGGGGGTTGTGTAGCGACATTGGTGGTGCAGGGCACAGAATATCGGGACTTTGCGCTACTGGTCATGCCTCAACTGTGCGCACCTGTGCTATTGGGGCTGGACTTCCAGAGCCACCTCTAAAGTGTGACTATGGCAAATGACGGGCCCCTCCCACCACTCACTGTCAGGAATCCTCAGTTTGGTGGGACTTCGTCATATACCCCGCTACTGACCACACACACACACCGACCCACACATCCCACCCAGCACCATGCCGACAGCTGCGCTACTGACACCACTTGCAGCCTCTCCACCCTCAAGATCCCTCCCCCACCGCTGTTCGCCAACCTGACCCCCGACTGTAAACCTGAGGCAACTAAAAGCAGGAGGTACAGCGCGGGGGACAGGGCCTTCATTCAGTCGGAGGTGCAGCGGCTGCTCAGAGAGGGGATCACTGAGCCAAGCACAAGTCCTTGGAGGGCCCAGGTGGTTGTTGTTCGGACCGGGCAGAAAAATAGGATGGTTGTGGACTATAGCCAGACCATCAATAAGTTCACGCAGCTTGACGCGTACCCCCTACCCCGCATCACGGATATGGTCAACCAGATAGCTCAGTACAAGGTGTACTCGACAATAGATCTGAAATCCGCTTACCACCAGCTCCCCATCCGCCCAGAGGACCGCCCCTACACCGCCTTCGAGGCGGGCGGCAGGCTCTATCACTTCCTGCGCGTCCCCTTCGGTGTCACAAATGGTGTCTGTCTTCCAGAGGGAAATGGACCGGATGGTGGACCAGTGCCAACTGAAGGCCACATTTCCCTATCTAGATAATATCACCATCTGTGGTCACGACTGGCCGGATCACAACGCCAACCTCCAATGATTTTTCCAAGTGTCCAAAGCCCTGAACCTTACTAATAACAGGGACAAGTGTGTGTTCGGAACCACCCGACTCGCTATCCTTGGGTATGTCGTGGAGAACGAGGTCATTGGCCCTGATCCAGACCGTATGCGCCCCCTGTTAGAACTCCCTCCTCCCAACACCCTCAGAGCCCTCAGACGGTGCCTGGGCTTCTTTTCCTATTACGCCCAATGGGTCCCCTATTATGCAGACAAGGCCCGCCCCCTGGTCAAGTCTACCACATTTCCCCTCTCTGCGGAGGCCCGCACGGCCTTCAGCCGCATTAAAGGGGACATTGCCAAAGCAACGATGCATGTGGTGGACGAGACCATTCCCTTCCAAGTAGAGAGTGACGCCTCCGATTTCGCGCTGGCTGCTACCCTCAATCAGGCAGGCAGGCCAGTAGCATTCTTCTCTCGTACCCTTCAAGGCCCTGAAATTCGGCACTCCGTGGTGGAGAAAGAAGCCCAGGCCATAGCGGAAGCTATTAGGCACTGGAGGCACTATCTCGCCAGCAAAAGGTTCACCTTGCTGATCGACCAACGCTCAGTTGCGTTCATGTTCAGCAACCAACAGCGGGGCAAAATCAAAAATGATAAAATTTTGCGGTGGAGAATACAACTCTCCACCTACAACTATGATATCCTGTACCGGCCTGGAAGGCTCAATGAGCCCCCTGATGCCCTATCCCGGGGAGCATGTGCCAGCGCGCAGCTCGACGCCCTTCATGCAGATCTTTGCCACCCGGGGGTCACCCAATTTTACCATTTTGTGAAAGCCCGGAATCTGCCTTACTCCCTTGAGGACATCAGGACGATGACCAGGGACTGCCAAGTCTGCGCTGAGTGCAAACCGCACTTCTACCATCCTGACAAGGCGCAACTTATCAAGGCCACCCGCCCCTTTGAGCAACTGAGTGTTGACTTTAAGGGCCCCCTTCCCTCCACCGACCGCAATGTCTACTTCAACATTATCGACGAGTACTCACGGTTCCCCTTTGCCATCCCCTGCCCTGACACCACTGCCACGTCCGTCATAAAAGCCCTGCGCCAGCTCTTCACTGTTTGGATATCCCTGCTATATCCACAGTGATAGAGGGTCTTCCTTTATGAGTGACAAGCTGCGCCAGTACCTGCTGGCTAGGGGCATTGCAACTAGTAGGGCCACAAGCTATAATCCCCGGGGAAATGGACAGATGGAGAGGGAGAATGCCACAGTGTGGAAGGCCACACTTTTAGCCCTCAAGTCAAAAGGGATTGCCGGTCTCTCGCTGGCAGGAGGTCCTCCCCGAGGACCTATCCGCTATCCTCCACTCCATCCGCTCCCTGTTATGTACGTCCATCAATGCCACCCCTCACGAGTGCCTATTCTCTTTTCCCAGGAAGTCTGCCACTGGGACCACCCTACCAGCTTGGCTGACATCCCCAGGGCCAGTGCTGCTCCGGTAACATGCGAGGAGCAATAAATACTCCCCGCTGGTCGAGAGGGTTCACCTACTACATGCGAACCACAAGTATGCCTACGTGGTCTTACCTGATGGGCAGGAGGACACGGTCTCCGTCCGCGACCTGGCACCCGCAGGAGCAGCAGACCACTACCCCGAACACTCCACGGTAACTATGAACCCTGTACCCGAGGTGACACTGCGCACACCAAGCCCTACACAGACTCCTCACGACACTCCCATACCGGGCGTCTCGCAAACGCATATACCAGGCGCCTCGCACATGCATGAGGGATCACTGACGCCTAGTGGGCTGACACCTCCAGTTAGGCCGGAACCAGCACAACCACTGTCTCCAGTGCAATCACCACCGTCACTGGTGCAATCACAGCCGGTGCTACGTAGATCGCAGTGACAGATTCGACCACCTGATAGACTTAATCTGTAAATATACTTGTCAGAAACTTCGCCCCATGGGGACTCTCTTTTAAAACAAAGGGGGGGTGAATGTGGTGAACTACATATACCTGTCTGGACATGCCCCCCTGCTGACTGCTCCTGTGGCTCCTCCCACGGACCCCGGTATAAAGGCGATTGGAGACACAGCCCCGGCCTCAGTCTCCAGGATGTAGTGTGGTGGTCACTTGCTGCTTGTTCTTTCTTCCAGCCAATAAAAGCCTATATCTCACCTCATGTCTCCGAGAGTTATTGATGGTGCATCAGAAAGTATGGCACCATCTTTCACAGACGGTGATTTGCTAGAGTAATGCTTATACCTACAGCTACTGAAGGATTTTCAGAATTGATTTAAGGATTTGAATGATCTGGAAATTACAGACTGGGTAATTAATCCATCTCTTTGCAAAGTAGAACAGGAAGAGAGCTTGCAAGAAAAAGTTATTGAAATTCAGAATGAAGAAGCAAAAATGTCAGCTTTTCTGGTATGTGGCTAGACTGCTGTATAAGTGCTTTAGGGGTGTGTTGGGCTTAAAAAGGTTGGGAAACAGTGCATTAGGGGCATTTAAGAAACTCAATGCACATAATGATAGAAATGGAGGACAAGTTTTTAGTGTTAGATTAAAATCTTAGAGTAAGTTTAAAGATTGACTCTACATTGTGGCCCATTATCTACGTATGAAACTCTGAACCTACTGCCATAAGGGGGACACATGGAGTTTTAATAGAATCTTTCCCCCTGAGCAAAGACTGGAGTGTCCAGGATATAACTGTTACAAATTTTTTTAAAAATCATAGGCCCTCTGGTCTATCTGAAAGAAGAGACAAGGAGATTTTGGGCCATTACTGCACCACATCCTTCTGCAACTGGGATAAGTTGAGAACAGAAACTGTTTGGACACTTGCACAAGAACTGAACCAGCCATGGATACAGAACCTGGGGTAAAATGTAGAAAGCGTCCTAAAGGCACATTGGCAACAGCTTAACCGCTTGACTGGATTTTGTATCACCATTTCCAGGAACCAGAGGTAAAACCATCTGGCTTAAGTCACAGTCAAACCAATCACTTGGTTGAATGTGCTTACTTTGGTTAAGATATCCAAGTGTGCATCTAGCTAAACATTTACTAGGCAAAGCATTTGGGATTACCTGGGTCAGTGAGTTTAAAGGATTAGGACTGTGCATACTATTAGCAAACAGGATTGTTGAATGAGATGGTACTTTTGGATTAAAGAAATTTAGTCAAGTAATCTTGTCTCCAGTTCTCTCACCCATCCAAATCCACAGAACTTATTGAATGGATAATGCTTAATATACAATACAGACTCACAATGAATGCCACGACGGAAAAGGAGAACTTGCTTCAATGTCAGATGTGGGTTTGGCTGATTATACACAAGCTAGTGCAGAAAGTTGATCGGAATTTCATCAGAATTTAAAAGTTTTTAAAAGTATGGTTAAAACTTTGGGGGGGGGGGGGAGAGAAGGAGGCAAGGATGGAAACACAAGGTATAAATAAAGATGAGGTGTGAGAGGGAAAAGTAGTCTGTGATAGGCTTGGGACCAAGATTGTTCAGGTTGGAAATGCTGACAGGAGCCCCAAGAGCTACTGGTGAATGATAGTATGATAGTCAACCTTGCCTGTTCTGTCCTGGAAAGTATAAATAGAGGGAGGTGAATCAGGCTAGCAGAGATTAGCACTGGAATGGGAGCTGAAGAACCAAACAGCTGCTGGAAATCTGTTGAGCGGTGATCACAAAGTGGGGAATATCAAATATGGAGTGGGAAGTCTCATCTGAGCAAAGGATCCAGAGAAACTGGGAGAATGAAACAGATTACTTGCAGAATGCAAGGTCGGAGATGGTGTAGTCATGTTGTGGGAATCTGCGGGCTTGTATGGCAGCCAGAGGTCATGGTACACATTGGTACCAATGACACTGCAGGACCTCTACCCCTCTCCTGCCTAGAAGTTTAGGGAGTTAGGAAGGAAGCTGAACAGCAGGACCTCCAAGATGGTAATCTCTGGATTACTCCCAGTGCCATGAGATAGAGAAGGTCAGAACAGGAAGATAGTGCAGATGAATGAGTGGCTGAGGAGATGGTGCAGGAGCCAGGGTTTCAAGTTCTTGGACCATGGAATCTTTTCTAGGGAAAGGGGGTTTGCTAATTCTATTGGGAAGGGTTTAAACTAGATTTTCAGGTGGGTGGGAACTGGTGAAGAGGCAGAGGATGGGTTGGTTGGCATACAAGTAGTGACAGCTTGTAGACTGTTTATGAGGAAAGATTGGGCAGATGATAGAGCAAAGAAGCGCTCAGCCAGATGGTTTGAGGTGTCTTATTTTAATGCAAGGAGCAAGATGGACGAACATAGGGTGGGGATCAAAACGTGGAACTATGATGTTGTGGCCATTACAGAGACTTGGATGACTTAGGCAGGAATGGTTTTAGATGTTTTAAGTAGTACAGAGAAGGCTGTAAAAAGGTGAAAGAGTGGCATTGCTGATCAGGGATAGTATCATGGCTACAAAAAAGGAGGCAGTCATGGAGGGATTGCCAACTAAGTCACTCTGGGTTGAAGTCAGAGGCAACAAGTACTGGGTGTTTTTTTTCTTAAAAATAGACCCCCCCCCCCCATAGTAACAGAGACATTGAGCAGACAGGGAAGCAGATTCTGGAACAGTGCAATAATAGGGTTGTTGTTATGGGTGACTTTAACTTTCCTAATATCGATTGGCATTTCCTTAGAGCAAGGGTTTTAGATGGAGTGGAGTTTGTTTGTGTGTTCAGGAAGGTTTCCTGACACAATATGTAGATAAGCCAACTAGGCTGTACTTGATCTAGTACTGGGAAATGAACCTGGTCAGGTGTCATATCTCTCCATGGGAGAGCATTTTGGAGGTAGTGATCATAATCTCCTTTACTGTAGTGCTAGAGAGGGATAAGAGCAGAATTTGGGAAAACATTTAATTGGGGTAGGTAGGGGGAGAATATGATGCTATTAGGCAGGAACTTGGGGGACACAAACTGGGAGCAGATGTTCTCAGGGAAATGCATGGCAAGAATATGGCAAATATTCAGGGAACATTTGCATGGCATTCTGCATAGGTATGTTCCATTGAGGCAGGGAGAGGATGGTAGGGTTACAGAACCATGGGGTACAAAGGATGTAAAAAATCTATATAAGAAAAGCTTACAGAAGGTTCAAGAAACTAGATACTGTTAGAGCTCTAGAAAAATTACAAGGATGCTAGGAAGGAGCTCAAGAATGAAATTAGAAGAGGTATAAAGAGCCATGGAAAGGCCTTGGCGAGCAGGATTAAAGAAAACCCCAAGGCATTCTACAAGTATGTGAAGAGCAAGAGGAT
Source organism: Hemitrygon akajei (assembly GCF_048418815.1). Taxonomy (NCBI): domain Eukaryota; kingdom Metazoa; phylum Chordata; class Chondrichthyes; order Myliobatiformes; family Dasyatidae; genus Hemitrygon; species Hemitrygon akajei. The sequence continues at coordinate 4,371,006 of NC_133145.1, read as the reverse complement.
GAGCTGTGTGAGAATAGGACCAATCAGGAGCGAGAGTGGAAACGGGCATAGAGTCGCGGAGGTAGCAGAGGTACTTAATTAATTCTTTGCTTTAGTGTTCACCAGTGAAAAGCACCTTGACAATTGTGGGGATGACTTAGAGCGAACTGAAACACTTAAGTGTATAGACATTAAGAAAGAGGATGTGCTGGAGCTTTTCAGAAGTATCAAGTTAGACAAGTCTCTGGGACCGGCTACTGTGGGAAGCAAGGGAGGAGATTGCCGAGCCTCTAGCGATGATCTTTGCACCATCAATAGGGACAGGAGAAGTACCAGAGGATTGGAAGGTTGCATATGTTGTTCCCTTGTTCAAGAAAGAGTAAAATAACCCAGGAAATTATAGACCAGTGAATCTTACTTCAGCGGTGGGCAGGTTATTGGAGAAGATACCAAGAGGCAGGATTTATGATACTTTGGAGACACACAACCCGATTAGGGATAGTCAGCATAGCTTTGTAATGCCTTGAGCATGATTGAATTATTTGAGGATGTAACAAAACACACCGATGAAGGTAGAGCAGATGTGGTGTATCTGGATTTCAGAAAGGCATTTCACAAGGTTCCCGATGTGAAGCTCATTCAGAAAGTAATGAGGCATGAGATCCAAGGAGACCATGCCTTGTGGAATCAGAATTGGCTTGCCCAGAGAAAGCAAAGGGTGGTTGGAGATGGTTTATATTCTGCATGGAGGTCAGTGACCATGGGGATCTATTCTGGCACCCCTCCTGAGATTTTTTATAAGTGACTCGGATGAGGAAGTAGAAGGGTAGGTTAGTAAGTTTGCGATGTTGTGGATAGTCTGGAGGATTGTCAGAGGTTACATGAGGACGTCAATAGGATGCAGAACTGGGCTAGGAAATGGCAGATGGAGTTCAACCCAGGTAAGTGTGAGGTGGCTCATTTCAGTACGTCAAATCAATGGCAGAATATAGTATTAATGGTAAGACTCTTGGCATTGTGGAGGATCAGCAAGATCTTGAGGTCCGTGTCCATATGACACTCAAAGCTGCTGTGCATTGTTAAGGCTGAATATGGTGAGTTGGCCTTCATCAACCATGGGATTGAGTTCAAGAGCAATGAGGTAATGTTACAGCAATACCAGATCTTAGTTAGACCCGACTTGGAGTACTGTGTTCAGTTCCGGTCACCTCATTACAGGAAGGATGTGGATGCTATAGAAAGACTGCAGAAGATATTTATAAGGATGTTGCCTGGATTGGAGGGCATTCCTTATGAGAATAGACTGAGTGAACTTGGTCTTTCCTCCTTGGAGTGATGGAGGTTGAGAGGCATTGATCATGTGCATAGCCAGAGGCTCTTTTCCCCCCAGGGCTAACATGAGAGGGCATAGTTTTAGGGTGTTTGGAAGTAGGTACGGGGGGGGGGGGGGGGGGGAGAGAGAGAAAAAGGGTGTCAGAGGTAGATTTTCCCCACACAGAGTGGTGGGTGTGTGGAATGCACTGCCAGCAAAGATGGTAGAGACGGATACAATAGGTCTTTTAAGAGACTCTTAGATAGGTACATGGAGCTTAGAAAGAGCTCTGTGCAGTAGGGAAGTTCTAGGCAGCTTCTAGAGTAGGTCAGATTGTCAACACAACATTGTGGGCCAAAGGGCCTGTAACATGTGGTAAATTTTCTATGTTCAGAGTCAGGTGGGAACTGAGCAGGTATGGTTCAAACCAGCCCAGATGGACTGAAAGGTCTGGTTAGCCTTTATTAAAGTGAACAGCCCTCAGACTATTCTGGTGTGGAACTGAGGTGGTCAAGCACTGGATGGATACATTGATAATGAGCAGAATGGAAGCAAGAACCTTCCAGCAACTTTGGAAACTACAAAGGCAGAGGACAAAGGAGTCAAGCACATAAACAGGAAAGGGCAGGGCAGAAGGAGAAACCAGAGTCTCAGAAGGACAAGTTATGGGACAAGAGCAGGCTGAAGCAATGAGCATACCAGGAAATGAGGATATGAAGAGGGGGACATTTTTCAAATAGAATGTAGAATATTATAGCACAGTAACAGGCCAGTCTGCCCACAATGTTGTGCCAAGCTAGCTGAAAAGTAAATCAAAAACACCCAAACACTAATCCCCATCTACACCATGTCCATATCCCTCCATCTTCCTTGCATCCATGTGCCTATCCAAACTTCACTTAAAAGCCTCCAATGTATTTGCCTCTACCACCATGCCAGGCGATTTATTCCATGCATCCACAATTCGAGTGGAAAAAAACAACTTGCCCTCACATCCCACTTAAACCTACCCACTCTCACCTTCAATGCATGCCCTCCAGCATTAAGATATTTCAGCCCTGAGAAACAGATACCCCTATCTCTGCCTCTCAATCTGGTGAACCCCCCAGATCTGCCATCAGCCTCTGGTGCTCCAGGGTAAACAACGTGTTTATCCAGCCTCTCATGATAGCACATGCTCTGTAAATCAGGTAACATCCTGATAAACCTCTTCTGCACCCTCTAAAGCCTCAATATCCTTCCCATAGTGGAGCAACCAGAACTATATGCAAAACTCTAAACTCTAAATGTGGTCTAATCTAACCAAAGTTGCAACTTAACCCACTATAGTTCATAGCTTTCCGTGAACTATGAACTTGGATCCCAAAGATCACCCTGCTCAGCAATACTGTCTTCTTGCATTTGCCCTACCAAGGTATAACACCTCCCATTGATCTGGGCTAAATTCCATCTGCCATTTCTCTGCCCACTTTTGTAACTGATCTACATCGTGCTGTATTTTTGCCAGTCTTCTACACTATCCACAACTTCACCAATCTTGGTATCATCTGCATATTTACTAACCCATCTAAATTTTCATCCAGGTCATTTAACATACATCACAAACAGTACAGTTCCCTGTGGAACATTACTAAATACAGACCAGCTTGATTAAGTCCCTTCAACCACCCTGTCTAAAATGCATGAGCCAATTCTGAATCCAAACAGCCAATTTGCTGCGCATCCCATGCACCTTAATCTTCTGGACAAAGTCCCATCAAATACCTTACTAAAATCCAAGTAGACAATATCCACTAGTATACCCTACCCTCAATCTCCATCACCTTGTCAAAAGACTAAATCAAGTTGGTAAGGCACGATCTGCCATGCACAAAGCCACGCTGGCTCTACCTGATTAGGCCATAGGTTTCCAAACACTCATATATCCTATCCCCAAGAATATTCATTACAATTTCCTTACAACTAACGTGAAATTCATCAGAATATGCAAAGGGTCTACGTGAGATGCAAAGGGACTAGGGAGTCCTTGTGCAGAACACCCCAAAAGTCAACTTGCAGGTTGAGTCGGTGGTGAGGAAGGTAAATGCAATGTTAGCATTCATTGCAAGAGGTCTAGAATACAAGAGCAAGGATGTGATGCTGAGGCTTTATAAACTACTGGCAAGGCCTCACCTCAAGTATTGTGAACAGTTTTTGGCTCCTAATGCAAAAGATGTGCTGGCATTGGAGAGGGTCCGGAGGAGGTTCACAAGATTGATTCTAGGAATGAAAGGGCTATCATATGAAGAACACTTGATAGCTCTGGGTCTGTACTTGCTGGAATTTAGAAGAATGAGGGGATGGGGATCTTATTGAAACCCGTTTGAATGTTGAAAGGCTTAAACAGTAAATATCGAAAGGATGTTTCCCCATGCTGAGGGAGTCTAGAACAAGGGGGCATGGCCTCAGGACATAGGGGCTTCCATTTAAAACAGAAGTGTGGAGAAATTTCTTTAGCCAGAGAGTGGAGAAATTGTGGAATTTGATACCACAAGCAGCTGTGGAGGCCGAGTCTTTGGGTGTATTTAAGGCAGAGCTTGATAGGTTCTTGATTGGACATGGCATCAAAGATTACGGGGAGAAGGCCAGGGAGTGGAGCCAAGGAGGGGGTGAAAAAGGATCAGCCATGATTGAATGGCAGAGCAGACTCAATGGGCCAAATGGCCCAATTCTGCTCATGCCTTTTGATCTATAGTTCCCAGGATTTTCCCTTGCTCCCTTTTTAAATAGAAATACATTAGCCATCCACTAGTCCTGCTGCAGGGAGGTTATAGAAAGAGCTCATTTAATTGTGCAATTCCAGATGAGGTAATAGACTGCTCCACAAGAAATGTTCATTTATAGTGCCTATAAAAAGTATTCACTCCCCCAGAAGTTTTGTTTTTTTAATATAAACACCATCACAGTGGATTCAATTTGGCTTTTTTGACACTGATAACAGAAAGACTCATGTTTTCACTTTGACAACTCTACAGAGTAATCCAAATTAGAAATATAAAACAAAATTTGATTGCCAAGTACTCACACCCTTTAATATGACACCAAATCACCACTTGTGTAGCCAATTGGCTTTAGAAGTCACATAATTAGTTAAGGTGTCCTATATATAGATATACCTGTGTGCAGTTGTGTTTCAATTGCTTGTAGTAAAAATACACCTGTATCTGGAAAGGTCCAACTCTGATGAGTCAGTATCCTGGCAAAAACTACACCATGAAGCCAAAAGAACACTCAAAGCAACTCCACAAAAAGGTTATTGTAAAGCACAAGTCAGAAGATGGTTGCAAGAAAATTTCCAAGTCACTAAATATCCTTTAGAATAAGTACAGTTAAAGTCAATCACGAAGTGGAAAGAATACGGCACAGCTATTAATCCCCCTCTAAAGCAGAGCATCCTCAAGAACTGAGTGACTGTGCAAGAAGGGGGACTAGTGAGAATTAGAATTTTATTTCTTCTATCCATCTCACATGAGGGAGTAAAAAAACCTTTATGTTGCATCTGTCACTATGTACATGCAGTAAGGAAGTGGGAGGATATTGCCAAAACACCAAGATTGTAACATAATTGTTTTGTATTCATGTATGTACAGTTTGATATGTAATCAGATCAATGTGTATTAACAAATCTGATACTCTGGTAAAAGCTGTTCCAGAGCACGTTGGTCCTGACCCTAATGTTACAGTACCATTTGCCAGATGGAAGCAGCTGAGGTAGTTTGTCATTGGGTTGGCTGGAGTCCCTGATGACCCTTCGGGCCCCTTTTAGGCACCTGGTGCTGTAAGTGTCCTGAAAAGAGGAAAGTTCACATCTACAGATGCACTGGGCTGTCCGCAGCACCCTGCAATTGAGGGCAGTACAGTTCTCTTACCAGGCAGTGACACAGCCAGCCAGGGTGGTCTCAATGGTGCCCCTGTACAAAATCCTGAGAGTTTGGGGACTCGTGCCAAACATCTTCAGCCATGTTTGGGGTAAAAGAGCTGCTGCTGTGCTTTTTTCACCACACAGCCAGACCAGGTGAGATCCTCAATGTATATACTAAGGAATCTAAAACTACTCACCATCTCATCTACAGTCTCACTGATGTCAATAGGGGCTAGCCTGACTTTCTCCTGTAATCCATGAGCACTTTCTCCCCCCCCCCAACACTGAGGGAGAGGTTGCTTTCTTGGCACCATGTCTGTAGACGGTCTCATCATCGTTGGAAATAAGGCCCATCAGTGTCATCTTGGAACTGTGCGTGGATGTACAGGGAGTAGAGGAGGGCTCTTGTGTTGAGAGTCAGAGGGGCAGAGGTGAGGGTGCCCATCCTCACCACCTGCCAGCGATCCAGCAGGTGAACCGCAGGGGGTCCAGTGTGGGTGGTAGTCCTTGACCAGCCTCTCAAAGCAACAGGGTGCCAATCATTCAGGCATACCACCTTGTTTCTTTTTGGTACAGGGTCAATGGTGGTTGAAGCAGGAGGGCATTAGACACCACAAGAGGGAGAGATTAAAATGTCTGAACACACCAGCCAACTGTGCCACACAGAGTACTTTGAGGGAGGCCACCAAGAGACCTATGACATCTCTGGAGGAGTTGCAAACTTTAGTGGCAGAGATGGAAAGACTGGGCGCTTCATGGGAGCAGCAAAGAGAAAGCCACTACTGGGAGAAAAAAAATCTCATGAAATCTCAGCTAGAGTTTGCCAGAAGGCATGAGGTCAGCAAGAAGGTTCTATGGTCTGATGAAACCAAATTTGAATATTTTGGCCAGACTGTTCGGCGTAAGCCAAACACTACAAATCAGAAACATACCATTTCTACTGTGAAGCATGGTGGTGGCTATATCAAGCTGTGGGGATGCTTCACTGCAATAGGCCCTGGAAGGCTTGTGAAGGTAGAGGGCAAAATGAATGCGGGGAAATCCTGGAGGAAAACCTGATGCAGTCTGCAAGAGAGCTGCAACTTGGGAGAAAATATGTTTTCCAGCAAGACAATGACCACAAGCATGTTAATGCCCTGGAGTAGTTAAGTCAGAGTCCAGATCTCAATCCAATTGATAATTCGTGGCTGGACTTGAAGAACACTGTTCAATCACGATCCCCGTGCAATCTGACAGTTTGAGTAGTTTTGTAAAGAATGGGGGGGGGGGGGGGGGCGAGGAGAAATAATTGTACTGCCCAGATGTGCAAAGCTAATAGAGACCTATCCACAGACTCAAGGCTGTAATTACTGCCAAAGGTACATCTAGTAAATACTGACAAAGTTAATTATTGTAATAAATTTAGACCAATTTGTAGAAATTTGTTTTCACTTTGACACAAAAGTGTCTTTTCTGTTGACCAGTGTCAAAAAAGCCAAATTAAATCCACTGCAATTCAATGTTGCTAAACAATAAAACATGAAAACTTCCAGGAGAGTTGTGAATACTTTATAGGCACTGTATAATAGACTGGGGATGTAATGCACTGTACAATTATAGTATCAGCTTGATACCAATCAATGGAAAGGAGTGCGGGGACAGAACTGCAGTCACATACCTTCCCTTAGAAAGCTGACACATGAACTAAATGCAGAAAGGAAAAGAAAGGCTTACATTGCCGACTGTACCTCAACACCCACCCACCCCCCGCCCCAGGCTTTACAGCAATCCTAACTCAGTGACCACCATGACATACCACAAGGTAGTGCTTATCATGGGGAATTTGACTGAGGCAAGATTACCAGATTTGTGCAAAATGGGTGAAAGACGGGAGAATTGGTTAAAAATGAATGGAATGGACCGGGGGGATGGAGCCATACGGAATGGAATGTATTGTTAAGGAACAGCTTCTGCTCCGAATAACATACTGATATCAGAATGCAAAATACCTGCTTAGGAATTTAATATGTCAAGTTAAGGGTTTGATAAAAGTCATTGACCGGAGGAGAATATCCCCACCTTTTAGGGATGCTGCTATGTTGACTCATTAGCAAGGAATACATTACAGGCAGTCCGAGTTATTTACAGACAATTCATACTTACGAAGAGGGAGGAGAACACCATTCCGCCATCGGATCACGACGCTGTCCACCATTTTAAGTATTTGCCGTTAACACTGTTGTGTGTAACTTTGTATTTGGCTTAAATATTTCTTAGCAAGATTCACCCTGACCCCCCCACCTTTTCCAGTCAACATCGCCCGCACTTGTCCCATTTAACCTGTCTCAGTGCGGGTGGAGTTTAGGACCCGGAGCAGCACAAGACCTGCCACTCGCGGCTGCTGCTGTATTTTTCTTAATTAAGTGTGATCGTGAACAATAGCCAGATCAGAAATACTGATCAAGTCAACTAGTTCCTAAACAGAACTCTGATAGGCCAATTAGATGGTTCACTGCTGCTCAGTGATAGAACATAAAATCCGCAGTTTTCTGTTCCATTGACGGAAAATGATCGTGTTTGAAAATAAAGTGGAAATAATAAAGCGATTGGAAAGAGGTGAAACACCATCGATCATTGGAAAAGCTTTAGGCTACAGTCGGTCAACAATCGGAACAATTTTAAAGGATAAAGTGAGAATAATGAAGCATGTGAAAGGCCCTGCCCCGATGAAAGCTACAATTATTACTAAGCAGCGCAGTGGTTTAATTGTAGTGTTTTATATGCATAGAAAGGTAAAATATATACTATATACTAAGACAAACGTTTGACACTAAATAATACCGGATGTACCTGTTCAGCTTACATACAAATCCGACTTAAAGATGGACTCAGGAATGGAGCAGTTTGTAACCCGGGGACTGCCTGTACCAATTATTCTACATGGAGAACATTGGAGCACAACAGGAGATAACAACTCTCACCCAAATACATGGCCCAAGTGAATGGGACCATATGGGCAGGCTCCAGACCTGATCAGATGCCACTGAGCTCAGGGTGTGAGCTTCCTTATCACATGGTGTGATGTGTATGCCAAGGGTGGGTTTGATTAGGATGGGACAACAGGAGATACCTTTTTACCTAGAAGGGACATGACAGTGGTGAATATCTGACATGCAAATTTCCATAATTCTATACAAGTATCAGCACAGTTCAAAACTGTATAACACTTAACCAAATTCTTTGACAATAAATTTTAGGTAATGATTTACAATGGAATAGATCTAAATTTTTAGAAAATTCTTGATATATCACCATTATGTTTCATAATGTCAGGGGCAAGTAGAAGAGAGATTGTAAGCAACAAACTTGTGCAGATTGATGAAGCAGGAAAGGGTTCTCCAGAAGAGTTATTGAGGCAGTTATACCTTTGAACATATTGGTCATCAATTACAAATACTTTTTCATATTTTTCAGACAATTCAGTCACAAGGAAGGTGTAGTTACTGGATATGGCAATACAACTTGTAGATATGCACACATGTAGCAACAACTTTAATACAACCAGAATAAGGTAGCCACATTCCTCAGAAAAATGAAATGGGCAAGACTTAAATCAGAACATATGCAAATATTCAGGACTGGTTAGAGAAGCGTCCATCACGGAGGGCCAATGAGCCATTAACATAGAAAACCTACAATGCTGTGCCAAACATGTACGTACTTGAGAAATTACCCAGGGTTACCCATAACCCACTATTTTTCTAAGCTCCATGTACCTATCCAGGAGACTCTTAAAAGACCCTATCATATCCACCTCCAGCAGCATTTGACACACACACCACTCTCTGCGTAAAGAACAGAAGAGTAATGACCTGGAAGAGGAAGGAGGGTTGGGTTAGTAAATTTGCTGATGACACAAAGGTTGGGTGTGTTGTGGATAGTGTGAAGGGTTGTCAGAGGTTCCAATGGGACATTGATAGGATGCAAAACTGGGCTAAGAAGTAGCAGATGGAGTTCAACCCAGATAAGTGGGAGGTGCAAACACAATGAAATCTGCAGATGCTAGAACATCACAAGCAAAACACACAAAATGCTGGTGGAACACAGCAGGCCAGGCAGCATCTATAGGAAGAAGCACTGTTGACATTTCGGGCCGAGACCCTTCGTCAGGACTAACTGAAAGATAGTAAGAGATTTGAAAGTAGGAAGGGGAGGGGGAAATCCGAAATGATAGAAGGCAGGAGGGGATGGGGTGAAGCTAAGAGCTGGAAAGGTGATTGGCAAAAGGGATACAGAGCTGGAGAAGGGAAAGAATCATGGGACAGGAGGCCTACGAAGAAAGGGGGAGGGGGGGCACCAGAGGGAGATGGAGAACAGGCAAAGAATGATGGGCAGAGAGAGGGAAAAAGGGAAAAAAGGAGGGGGGAATAAATATATCAGAGATGGGGAAATAAGGGGAGGGGCATTAACGGAAGTTAGAGAAGTCAATGTTCATGCCATCAGGTTGGAGGCTACCCAGACTGTATGCAAGGTATTGTTCCTCCAACCCGAGTGTTGACAGTAGAGGAGGCCATGGATAGACATATCAGAATGGGAATGGGACGTGGAATTAAAATGTGTGGCCACTGGGAGATCCTGCTTTTTCTGGCGGACAGAGTGTAAGTGTTCAGTGAAACTGTCTCCCAGTCTGCGTTGGGTCTCACCAATATACAAAAGGCCACACCGGGAGCACCGGACGCAGTATACCACGCCAGCCGACCCACAGGTGAAGTGTCACCTTACCTGGAAGGACAGTCTGGAGCCCTGAATGGTGGTGAGGGAGGAAGTGTAAGGGCAGGTGTAGCACTTGTTCTGCTGACAAGGATAAGTGCCAGGAGGGAGATCGGTGGGAAGGGATGGGGGGGGACGAATGGACGAGGGAATCATGTAGGGAGCGATCCTTGTGAAAAGCAGAAGGTGGGGGAGGGAAAGATGTGCTTGGTAGTGGGATCCCGTTGGAGGTGGCGGAAGTTACGGTGAATTATACGTTGGACCTGGAGGCTGGTGGGGTGGTAAGTGAGGACAAGGGGAACCCTATACCAAGTGGGGTAGTGGGCAGATGGGGTGAGAGCAGATGTGTGTGAAATGGGAGAGATGCGTTTGAGAGCAGAGTTAATGGTGGAGGAAGGGAAGCCTCTGTTTAAAAAAGGAAGACATCTCCTTCGTCCTGGAATGAAAAGCCTCATCCTGAGAGCAGATGTGACAGAGACGGAGGAATTGCGAGAAGGGGATGGCATTTTTGCAAGAGACAGGGTGGGAAGAGGAATAGTCCAGGTAGCTGTGAGAGTCTGTAGGCTTATAGTAGATATCAGTAGATAAGCCATCTCCAGACATGGAGACAGAAAGATCAAGAAAGGGGAGGGATGTGTCAGAAACAGACCAGGTAAATTTGAGGGCAGGGTGAAAGTGCGAGGTGGTAGGTCAAATATGATGGCAGAATATAGTATTAATGGTAAGACTCTCGGCAGTGTGGAGGATCAGAGGGATCTTGGGGTCAGAGTCCATAGGAAGGTTTTTCACTCAGAGAGTGGTTGGTGCGTGGAATGCACTGCCTGAGTCAGTGGTGGAGGCAGATACACTAGTGAAATTTAAGAGACTACTAGACAGGTATATGGAGGAACTTAAGATGGGGGGGGGGGGGGTTATATAAGAGGCGGGGTTTGAGGGTCGGCACATTGTGGGCCGAAGGGCCTGAATGTGCTGTACTATTCTATGTTCTATGACACTCAAAGCTGCTCCGCAGGTTGACTGTGGTTAAGAAAGCATACGGTGCATTGGCCTTCATCAATCATGGGATTGAGTTTAAGAGACGAGAGGTAATGTTGCAGCCATATAGGACCCTGGTCAGACCCCACTTGGAGTACTGTGCTGAGTTCTGGTCACCTCACTACAGGAAGGATATGGAAGCCATAGAAAGGGTGCAGAGGAGATTTACAAGGATGTTGCCTGGATTGGGGAGCATGCCTTATGAGAATAGGTTGAGTGAACTCGGCCTTTTCTCCCTGGTGCGACAGAGGATGAGGTGACCTGATAGAGGTGTATAAAATAATGAGAGGCATTGATCATGTGGATAGTCAGAGGCTTTTCCCCAGGGCTGAAATGGCTAGCAAGAGAGGGCAGAGTTTTAAGGTGCTTGGAAGTAGGTACAGAGGAGATGTCTGGGGTAAGTTGTTTTCTTTAATTAAAAAGCAGAGAGTGGCGAGTGCGTGGAATGGGCTGCCGGCGGCTGAGGTGGAAACGATAGGGTCTTTTAAGAGACACCTGGATGACTACATGGAACTTAGAAAAATAGGGGGCTATGGGTAAAGCCAAGATAGTTCTCAGGTAGGGGCATGTTCAGCACAGGTTTGTGGGCCGAAGGGCCTGTATTGTGCTGAATGTTTACTGCTTCACCAACTTTAAATTGCTGGTCATTTGGAGGTCAGTTAGAGCTCTGCAGAGCACCTTTTCAAAATATATACTCACCAAATGGCTTACTGAGGCAGAAATTGTTAAGGTTTTTTGGCTACCATGGAAATGCCGTTGCCAACTTTAGCAAAACTGCATCCCTCAAGGGAAATGCATGGGCTTCCTGAGGACCATGATGACCAAGGTAGAGAAGATACAGAAATAAACATGTCCAGTTACCTGCTGATATTTTGACAAATGTAGCAAAATACAGATAAATGTGATGTTTCACAATCATTTCCTTCGTTTCCCCAAGGAATTAGTTCAGAAAGAAACACATTAATACCTTTGAAAGTGAAACTGACTTCCCCACTTGTTTTTATGAAGAATAATGTCTAACCTACTTGCACAAACAACACACCCAATATGATAAAATCCCCAGATCCATCATGTTCCACTATATTAGAGACAAGAAGCAACTATGGATCAAATGAAAAATAATGAAATGCAAAGCATTATGTAGTTATTGTTACTTTTCTAAGTGCACTGAATCACCAGTTTTGTGCACTACTGGTAGAGTGCAGTACGAGACAGTATAGTGATTCAATCTTATGGCAGAGCCCTTGAAAATTATTAATTTTCTTCCTCAGATTCACAAATTACTTGAAAGAGGGGGAAAACACAAAAAAAAGAAACCAGAGTGGATAACCTGGCATTATTTTTTGCATGACATCCCTTTCCACTAGAGTGCAACAAATGCCCAGTTAGATAATAAACTTACTAGTGATACATTTATTTATTCATACATACAGTATAGAGTAGGCCCTTCTGGTTTTTCCAAGTCACGCCACCTCAGCAATACCTGACAGCTAATTAACCCCAACCTAATCATGGGACAGTTTACAATGACCAATTAACCTATCTAATAGTGCGATTTAGAAAGCTCCAAGAGCCCCTCACATATCTGTATCAGCTTTGTCATGCTAATCTCTGCTACAAAATTGTAGAACTTTAAATAGATCAAATCATGAAGTTTGGAGTACTGTTTATCATTCCCATAAGACCATAAAACATAGGTCCAGAATTAGGCCATTCCGCCAATTAGGTCTGCTCCACCATTCCTCTGGCTAAAGAAATTCTTCATCTATTCTAAAGAGAGGTCCTTCTATTTAGAGGCTGTGCCCGCTGGTCCTAGACTCACCCCCACTACAGGGAGTGTCCTCTCCATTTTAACAATGAGCATTAAGAAAACAAGGAGCAAACTTGATCTGGCTTAATAAGACTATAAGGCTAGCAGCAAGAGCACTTTTCAAATTAGAGCAGAATACTACCAAACTTGTTATATGCTACACAAAATGCATATTACAAAATACAAAATGAAAGTTTAGTTGCATAGCTACATTTCAATACCATGTATTATTCACTTTTAAAACAACAGGTTTTTAAAAAATTATATAGACCAAGCTACAACAACCTAAAATTAGAAGTGGTGAACGGAGTGTTACATTTGAAATAATATGGCCAAAATGATCCCTGCTGGAAATACTGGGTTACAGGGTCATTTAAGAACAAAAATGTTGTGGAGATGGTGCCTAGAGAAAGATTTGAAGAGTTCTGCCAACAATTCCAGTCTCATCCAAGGCTGAAGCTAATGGTTTCATGTTCACTACATGTTGAAAGAAAACTGCAGTAACGAGGAACCGCTGCAAACTGATGCCATCTTTTTGTTGAACTTTGAGCAAACACAAGGTCCATGGCATTCAGATACACATACCAAACAACTGACTAACAAGCTCCGTTAGAGAAAGATGTAAAGATTCAAGGATGTTCTCAAAACAGTGACAAAATGTAGCATACCTCAGAGTCCCTGGGCCATGAAGCATAATAGTACTGAGAACAAGTCTGCACATGAAGCCCGCAAAAATCACACCTCAAACAATCCACCCACTTGCCCTGTTGGACCATCGATGCAAGAGTTCTGCAGCTCCATGTTAGCCTCCATCTCCTTCGAAGCCAAAGTGGGAGTAAATATTGCTCAGAATCAGGTTTATCACTGACATACACTTCTGCAGCAACAGTGCAGCAAAGACAAAAATTACAAATTACAAACGAGTGTAGTGCAAAGAGGAATAGAAAGGTAATCTCATTGACAGTTCAGAAACCAGACCACTGAAAAGAAATAAGCCAATCCTAAAATGTTGACAGCACCTCCTCAGGTTCCTGTGCCTCCTCCCTAAATCCTCTTGCATTTGTACAGAGCCCTGGTGAGACCACACCTGGAGTATTGTGTACAGCTTTGGTCTCCAGGGTTAAGGAAGGACATCCTGGCTGTAGAGGAAGTGCAGCGTAGATTCACGAGGTTAATTCCTGGGATGTCTGGACTGTCTTATGCAGAGAGGTTAGAGAGACTGGGCTTGTACACGCTGGAATTAAGGAGATTGAGAGGGGATCTGATTGCAACATATTAAGATTATTAAGGGATTGGACAAGATAGAGGCAGGAAATATGTTCCAGATGCTGGGAGAGTCCAGTACCAGAGGGCATGGTTTGAGAATAAGGGGTAGGTCATTTAGGACAGAGTTAAGGAAAAACTTCTTCTCCCAGAGAGTTGTGGGGGTCTGGAATGCACTGCCTCAGAAGGTAGTGGAGGCCAATTCTCTGGATGCTTTCAAGAAGAAGCTAGAAAGGTATCTTATGGATAGGGGAATCAAGGGATATGGGGACAAGGCAGGAACCGGGTATTGATAGTAATTGATCAGCCATGATCTCAAAATGGCGGTGCAGGTTCAAAGGGCCGAATGGTCTACTTCTGCACCTATTGTCTAATAGGCAGGATGTTGAGTGTTTGTGTCATTGTGATAAACAGGATGATTTAACATGGTTCTCCTACAATAGTTGAACTGTTTCCAGCAATTAAACCACCCTGCTTTCCCAATGACATCACAATAAAACTGTTGTTTCAAAGCTAAAAGCAAATTCCAAGACCTGTGCAGACCACATTGTCCATGACATTCTACTTAATTTCAGAAAACAAGGTTTACTTGGTTACAAAACAATTAATTCATGGAAATTGGAAGTTTAAAAAAAAGCCCAGCCATCTCTCTTCTCACACGTGCAGAACACAAAATAGGTCCTAATGTATAGTGCATGCATTTGTTACCTGACACTCCTAATTGCCAGTGCGAACTACAAAAGGAGAGAGAAAGTTGGTTAGCAAAGGTAGCAGCAGTTTCACGATTCAATTAAATATTTCAGGTAAACAGTTCTGAAGCAAATGGCAACCAATTTGAGAATGTGGTTAGAATCTGGCCAAATATTTACAGAATTCTAGGTTTCACCCATTATCCAAGCAAATTTACAATTACTCATGTACACCATTCATATAAACCACATGAAAAATTACAACCTTCCCACAATACAGCAAAAACCACCAAAAGGGTTCAAAATCAAAGAAATAGCTTCAAAGTCAAATCCCAAGACATCATAAATTGAAAATTAAGGTATTCCTCTAAGCTTCTTTCCACACATCCCTCACAGACAAATAGTTTTGTCAACATGCCTGTTAGAGCAGCAAATTAGATCAATTTGAATAGCTAGCTGTTTTGTGAGGATGTTCTACCAGTTATTTTACTGTTTGGAATTATCCAAATACTTGCTTAGCAGGAATGTGCCAAGTTTGGGATTCAGTACTTCTTATGATATTCTTATAACAGGAGCTTAAGACGACAATACCAAGGAATATCATTTTGACCTCAAGGAAACACTTTGGGAAATTAGTGCAGTGGAACAATGAGATATTTAAATATTTCTCATTCTTAGTACTATCAGGGGATAAAAAGATTGCAAACTATTTAAGGATATTCAAGGCCAAGATGATTAATTCTTGTGTCACAGGTTAATCCAGGCTTTATGGGCAATAAGGATTAAAATAGAAGTGGTCAACAGCCAGCTCAACCAAGTAGCAGAACAAGCCCAAGAGGTTTTGCCATTTCTGATGCATGGTAGAGGATTCTAAAATGCAGAGTGGTCCAATTCCACATTTATTTTCAGTTAATCCTGGGCATAGTGTCCAACAGTAGGACTGGTCTCAGAGACTTCCAGTCAGACAGAGCTTGTCACTCACTGTACAGCATCAACATCTAGAACTGCTTCATGCAGTTTTCACCCTACTGGAGTTGGATAGGAAAACTAACATGTTCAAAGGTAGCAGATTCTCCTGTTGGTCCAGAAAATGCCCCTCACCTCCAAACTTTTTATTTTCACCCTCAAGTGGTAATTATTTTGGTCTTGAAGATGTGCTCCAATTCCTGCCAATTGAAAAACTGTTGTACAAAGGCCAACACTTTAGTCCTGTGCAAGCCTGATCTTTCCAGCGTGGAGAAAAACAAACAGTAAATCACTTTGTTAAATGGCATACAAAGTACAGAAGCAGTCATTCTGTCCTGAGCTTTTCTACCAAGATCACAGCCAATCTGTACTTTAGCTCCATCCACATCTTAAGTCACATAATCAAATACATTTATATACATTCAAAATGTTTAATTTTTCCAAAAACGTTCACATATCCTTTGAAACAACTTATTAGGAATACCAACTAGCAGCTAGTCCTACAGTGAAGAAAGTGGCAAAACAAAAATGGCTGTCCATCCCTCCATCCCCCAGATACTGTTTGACCCACTGTCTGTCCAACAATGTTTTTGTTTTAGATTACAGATCTGGTTTCTTGTGTCTCTAGGCAAGGAGGTAGTGCTAAAGTATATTTCCAAAAGTCAATCCATCTTTTCATTGCAATTGGCAAGTGGCTCATTAGTATTTTATTTTAAAATTAAACATCAATTGTACTTTTCTTATTTTACTTTCAACATGTACTCCAGTCAAACAGCTCAGTAATTTTGCATCTCAAATGCCTTAAAGATTCTTATGGTTGAGCCAATAGCCCTAGAGGTATCAAAATGCATCAATCAAAATTATGCACTCCAAACTACCACAGTGAATACCTCATACAATGAAAAAAGCATTCTTGAACTGCACCTGCCTGATATTAAAAATGACAGGACACCTTATGAGAGGGCCCAGACATTTCTCCTACACACACTTAGTTTTACAATGAATCAGCAACTGGGACAGTAGGTGCCCATCATTGTTTAACTTTGAAAATGACAAACCTGGAGAGAATGTATGGATAAACTCTGCCATGTGGAGGCTGGCCATTCAGTGTCAGATTCTGGCATTGCAGTCAGAGAGAATGTTCAATATTCAGACAATACAAACAAGTTAATAGCACATCACTTTTTCTTGTATTTACTACTCTTGGAATCACGGCAGACGCAAAACTGCTGTGAATCCATTATTTGTGTGGAAGGTTGTTGTACAAGACAAAAACGTCAAAAATAATGTAAGTGCAGCCATGCACTGAAATGGCAGTGAAATGCATGCTCAAAGAAATAGAAAATTCATTCATTCAGCATTCCTGGCAAGAAGCTCACACTCCAGAAAAAAAATGCACTAAGTTGGTTAGCTAAAGCATAATTGAATTCATGTTAAATACTACACCACAGGATTACCAGAAAACTTTTGGACAGCTCAAAATATTAGCAAGTAAAGCATTCAGTAACCAGCCAATCTATACTCTAAATGTGTATGCCTTAGGACAATTTTGTACATTTAATCCAAACTAAACAGTTCAGTTTTTAAAAAATTCCTGTATTATTCTTAAAGCAGAGATCACTAATTTCTGCAAAGTAAAAAAATCACAAAGCAGCATTCTTTCTGAACATGATTCAAAAAATGCAGAAGGTATCTGTGACAGCTTCTAAGACAGCCCTAGCAACTGGAACCAAAGACATGGAATCTTTTGCAGCAACTTAAAACATGGAATAGTTTATGTTTTATTTAGAGATACATCATGGAACAAACTCTCCCTGACCAACAAGCCACATTGCCCAACCCACCTATTTAACCCTAGCCTAAACACAAGACAATTTACAATGACCTATTAACCTACTGACCAGTAGATCTTTGGAAATCGGGAGAAAACCAGAGCACCCAGAGGAAACCCACGCACTTCGATGCCCCGAGCTGTAATAGCATCATACTAACCGCTATACCCACATACAATTCATAAGACAAGTTGAATAAAATGCATTGCATTGAGCCAAGTCGCAGGACATTAGAAACCATTTTTAAAAATCCTTCCCCTTAAAGGAAATAAGGCAAGTATTGAATGGCTATTGCTACACCCCAAAGCCTATACAGAATAGCAAACTGGAAAACTGGTTTCAGTATTTTCAGCTGAAGCATGCTGTATGCTCAGAAGCTGCAAGGCACGTCCAGGAAATGAGCCCTGAGCAACCGCTGCACTCATTGATACATATTCTTCTAAATCTTCAGTACTCATTAGGATCCTTTTACTAGCAAGCAGCCACACAATGCACAGAAACCACCAGCATTCCCTGTAAAATCCACCATGTGACGGCCAAACTCAACTTGCATTTCTTGTTGCAAAGGAACAGCTCCAAAACTCAGATTTAATTCTCAAAGTTGCCTAATACACCTCAACTATAATAAAACTGCACTCTGTTTAGCCACATTTATATGTGGACATTGAGAAACAGTCTGCCTCTGAAATCACCTTTTTCACATCCCTATCCCTTATCAAGATCTCAAACCCATAATTCTACCCCTTCCTGTCACTGTAGCATTAGCTCATTTTGCGCTACTATATTTTTCATCATCGAGCTCACTGTCTTTATTACTATGTACACTGTTTACTTTGCAGGCTTCACATAAGGAATTCCATTGTACCCTAGTGTTTGAGTGTAATCTGTAACGAATCTGAATCTGGCTACCCACAATGAAGGTAATCAGGCGCATTTTGACCTTCCTGTGGAATAACCTGCCAACAATCACAGGAAGTACATTATTCCATGCATTGGCCCCAACCCTAATTAGGCATAGACTGTTTTCTAAATTGGGAGAAAATTTAGAAGTCAGAGGTGCAAAGGTTCTTGGGAGTCCTTGTGCAGGATTTTACAAAGGTTAACTTGCAGGTTGAGTTGATGGTAAGGAAGGCAAATACATGCTAGCATTCATCTCGAGAGCCAGTACTCTGGGCCTGTACTTGGAGTTTCGAATAATTGGGGGGGGGGGGGGGGGGGAAGATCTCACTGAAACCTATCAAATATTGAAAGGCCTAGATGTTTCTTATGGTGGGGGAGTCTAGGACCAGAGGGCACAGCCCAGAATAGAAGGCTATCCCTTTAGAACAGAGATGAGGAGGAATTTCTTTAGCTAAAGGTGATGAACCTGTGGAATTCATTGCCACAGATAGCTGTGGAGCCAAGTCATTGGGTATATTTAAAGCAGTTTGATAGGCTCTTGATTGGTAATTGCATCAAGAGTTATGTGGAGAAGACAGGAGAATAGGGTTGAGAGGGATAATAAATCAGCCATGAAGTAATGGCAGAGCAGACTTCCTTTAAATTTAGTTAATCTAAAAAGGTAGAAGTTTTGTATAAATAGTAATACTTTGTCTAAAAACCAATACTGAAGGCATTTTTACCTCCATGAACTCCGGAAGAGAATAAAGGCCTTTCGTGAGCCATTTTAGATTCAGTTATCATCACTACAACAGAAGATTAAGGGACAGTGCTGTTTACAAATTACCAACTGAAAATTCACAATACAGAGACTGGAACAGAACCAATACAGTTAAAGTAATATACACCAACTATACATACCTGAAGACCCACTTAAATCAGAAAAATACCCCTTGTTAGGCAAAATAAAACTGTATTAAATGTACAAAGTCTCAGTTCAGGTTGTTAACAGCAGCATCAGCTCATGCACATGCATACTTCAGTAAATTACTGCTGACTTGAGCAAAACTAAATTGATCTTGCTCGCAAATTTGCTATAATTAGGACCATGGTTGAAATTTATAAGTAAATCACATCTGTGAAAAGAGTAAATTACTGAAGCTGTATATTCGAAGTTAAAACAAAGCAAGTTCAGAAAACAAGCATGAAAGTCTGCAGATGCTGAAAATTACAAACATCTTAAAGGTCTCGGCCCAAAACATCGACGGTTTATTCATTTCCACAGACACTGCCTGGCCAGAGTTCCTCCAGCACTGTTGCTCAGAATACAAGGTGGTCTGTCAGCAGAGAAAATTCATCATTCCAGGCTGATGCATTTTCATCAAGGCTGTTCTGATAAGTCATTAAACAGAAACATCAACTTCATGCAGTGAATCTGCATGAACTGTGGAATATTTTAATTTTTTTAATACCAAGTTAAAGTTTAACATCAACCTCAAGGCTTGTTTTCATTCTTAGAAAGAAGCATAAGGAACATACAGAAAGCTCACTGTTAATTTAGAATCATACTTACAGGAACCTGGGCTATTTTCACTTTCCCCAGTTGCAATATCCTAAGTGAGAAAACAATGTTATTAACCTTAATGTCACAATTTTCAACAAAAAAACCCACCATGTGGGCAACAATGAATTTCTAACAAGTATCATGAACAAACTCTCACTTTTAAGTAATGAAATAAATTTACAAGCCCACCCAAGAGGCTGTGGGAGAAATGACAAATGTGAACACTACATACTGCAGATGATGATCCAGGTCTATGCAATGTGGAGTCCTCAAATGCTACAAATTTAAGACACTGCAATAAAATTTATGCAAGGGGAAATATGGAAAGAGCCAGTTCACCTAATCAGGGCCAAATGTGAGTAAAGTTTTCCCAGTACCAAAGAAAACAAACCAGAAATCCAAATGACATTAATTCAATTTTCAACAGGACTGGTACAATTGACCATAACACTACAAAAGAAAATTCCATTCTAAATAAATACTTACACCTTTCCAGAATTACTGTATATGAATATCAATATCCCCGGTTAAAAATATTTCCCTCCCCATCCCCTCTTCTCACCTATCACTTCCCCAGGTCCCTTCCTCCTTCCCTTTCCATCAGATTCCTTCCTTACCTTTCCCACCCACTTGGCTCTACCCATTACCTTCAGCTAGACTCCAATCCCTCCTCCCATCTTTTTACTCTGGCATCTTCCCTTTTTCTTTGCTGCCCTGAAGGAGGATCTCGGTCCAAAATATCAACTGTTTATTCATTTCCACAGATACTGCCTGACCTGCTGAGCTCATTCAGCATTATGTGTATTGCTTTTGATTTCCAGTATCTGCAGACTGTTTACCATATTTTAATGCAAGTTATCAATGTTTAGTTCAAAGTCTCAAAAGACAACACCTGCAATAGAGAGATATAGGAGAGATTGGAATTTTTTTTTAAAAATTTAAAAAAAATCTGCTCAGTGGTGTCACAACAACCTCTTATTCAATGTCAGCAAGAGCAAGGAGTTGATTATTGATTACAGGTGGAGGAAAACCAGAGATCCACAAGTCAGTCCTCATTAGAGGATCAGAGGTGGACGGGGTCAGTAACTTTAATTCCTCAGTGTTTTCATTTCAGAAGACTGGTCCTAGACACAGCAGATACATGCAATTACAAAAAAAGCATGACAAAGCCTCTTCCTCCTTCAGTCTGCAAAGATTTGACATGACATCTAAAACTTCGACAAACTTTGATAGATCTGTGGTGGAATGTACATGCACTGGCTGCACCACAGCCTGGAAACACCAGTGCCCATGAATGGAAAATCCTACAAGTGGTACAGCACAGTCCATCACTGGTGAAGCCCTCCCAACCATTCATCATATCTACATGAAGCTTTACCACAGGAAAGCAGCATCATCAGGGATACCAACTACCCGTCATGTTCTCCTCTCACTACTGCCATCAGGTACAGTAGCCTCAGGGCTCACCACCAGGTTCAGGAACAGTTATTACCACTCAACTATCAGGCTCAAACTAAAAGGTGATAACTTCACTTGCTCCATCATTGAAACTGGTCCCACAACCTACAGACTCGCTTTCAAGGACTCATCTCATGTTCCCAATATTTATTATTTTTGTACTTGCACACTTGTTGAACACCCGAGTTGATGCAGCCTTTCATTGATTCTATTTTGGTTGTTATTCTATATATTGAGTATGCCCACAAGAAAACGAATCTCAGGATTGTATATGCCGAGATGTACTTTGATAATAAATTTACTTTGAACATTACTCCTGTGTCTGGAATCTGCACAACCAAGTGAGCTGATACTTGAAGCATCATATTAATTATAAAATTGTAGGAACAAGGTTAATTATAGAGACAGAATGATATACATGAAGATTACAGCATTTTCATAACTTGTCCAAGAGATAGTGAAGAGTCTCATCCTGGAAATGAAGTGAGGTAATAAAGATACTTCAATTAGAGTTCATAATATCAAAAGGTGGAGATATTTAAACAAATGTAAATACATACTTTGAGAAAAGTGACTTAATATAGATGAATAAGCAAAGATGCCCAGGCTGAAGCAGGCATTCAGCAAGAGCTCTCTGCACTACTAGATGCTTTATATTAAATGTACAAGGAAAAGCATAAAGAAAAAATCAAGCAGGTAACAGGAAACAGGAATATAAGTGAAAACCACGACCAATGTAAAAAGGTACGCCAAGGATACTTAGCCTTGATTGTCACAGAACAAATGTGGAAATGGAATGGTTTGAAAAGATGGCCTGGTGTATTGTGTGCATTGTTTTGCAATAAGTGGACAAAAATTAATAGAAAATTACCACTACTCAACAGGATACAATGCAGAGTACAGGGGGAAAAAGGCTTGTGGTCCAAAATAAAATGTAATTTCACCCGGAGAGCCCGGCTAATTAACAGTCAGCATTGTTTATAAAATGGGAATATTTGGACAAAAGAGCCAGGTGCATGAATAAAAACAGCAAGATACTACAGACTACTGAAAAAATACAATGTTGCACATGTGCCTTATGGAGGAAAAAGGTGCACGGTTTAGGCGTTGCAGATACGATGCAGAAATGCATACAATTTCTCTAAATGTTCTGGATGGTCCAATAAAAGGATCCACTATACAATATGCAGTAAGCTTTGGCCACCTCGCTATTACAGTTGAACTAATGATATGGCATGCTAGGGACTTCAATGTGCTATTGGCAATGTGTTGTCTACCTGGCCCCAGAGGAACAATGTTTCATTTGGCTGTATTCACTTAAGGTTGAATGATAATTAAACTTGAATAGAATGGCAGATTTTTCAGACTAAAGGATGTGATTCCTAACCCCCCCCCCCCCCCCAAAAACACTTGGATGTTACACCATAAAGAGAGTTTTTGTAAACTATGAAATTTCATCTGCTTTCTATCCAAATGGGCCAGTCAACTGAGGAGATGTTTAATTAACATCCAATCCAATCAAGTGTACTGAGACATTGAAATACCAAGGAAACATTTCTCTGGATGAAATTAAAGATCAGGTTTTATAAATCATTGAGCTGTCCGAGATATATCAGTTATCCCTCAAACAGGAAAAACATTCGTCATTTAAAACTGCCATTTATGGAAGTTTCCAGAGTACAAATTTGCCCGATGAAATTTCAAGAAACTACAGAAAACAAATTGTGCAAGGATGTGAATTTCAATACTGTACTGCATTTCTCTTTCATCAAAATAATTGAAAGAAAGTTCTAATCACACCTGTCATTCCCAAACTGGAACACTTCTTGTTGCTGCTTCCTGTCTGTCAATTTCCAATTTTAAATTACCGCATCCACACTTTACACTGCTTGAGGGATTTAAACAAATTTTTAAACCAAATCCACCACATCCACAGGTTATCCTACATCTATGCTAGAAGATAACTGGATTCACATTTGAAGATATTTTGTCAAATAATTAACCTTCATGAAAATCATTTAAATGTTTGCTTTAAAAAAAATGAAATGCGAACAGTGACATTAATCACATGTTCAATTCTCAGATAGATGACTAAAACACCATGGTATCTATAATAACCCTGCACTGTTCAACCATTGCCATGCAACTATCGGAAATCAAAGTCACCCACATCTATCTCCCCAGTGAAATAACCTGCCAACAATCAACAAACCATCAAACAAGAGAAAATCTGCAGATACTGGAAATGTGAGCAACACACAAAACACTGGAGGGACTCAGCAAACCAGGCAGCCTCTGTGGAAAAGTACAGCAGATGTTTCAGGCCAAAACCCTTTGGTAGGTTTCAACCCGAAACTTCAGCTGTACTTTCTCCACCAACATTCCCCCCCGCCCCCCCAAATAGATGCTGCTTGGCCTGTTGAGTTCTTCCAGCGTTTTGCGTGTGTAACAAACCAAAACTGGCCTGGTTTTTTTTGTACATAATAGTTTAAACAGACCACTCAAATTGTACCCACTTCCACATGGAGACTCAAAACACTAGACCATGTGCCTAACCCTACTGAGGAAAATGACAAATGAACTGGTACAGCAATATATATTATGTAACCAATGTAAATGTAACAAACTAATATTGGTTAATTTAATTTACACTGGCTAAATATAACCATTTACACTGGACAACAATTTTTTTCAAGTGTTGCTTCCCCAGAATTTTGTTTGTTTATGATAGAGACTTAAGCCAAATACAAACATAATTTCAGACTATTTGTATCAAGTAGAAATTCGGTGAAACAAGAAATTAACTTTTATTGAATATAGTGCTGCATTAATTACATAATGGTGCTGTCACTTAGCAATAGTTAAACTAAGCTAAAAATATTTTGTTGATGTTTCTACTCAGTGCCTGAGGTTTCTCACTTACATCTCCAACAATAATCTGCCGCATCGATAGATTCACCCCAATACTGTTTCTCCATGACCACAATATCCTGGCGAAACCTTTCCCTATGGTCACTGACACCGCCAAGATTTGCAGGGAAGAAGTCTAAATGGAATGCTGAAAATCTGTCTTTAGTGACATGTTACACTTCATGGTTTTGTATGCTTGAAGCATTTTGTCAACCAGTTGCATGTACTTTGGTGCTCTGTATTTGCCTCAATTTTTAGTAACATCCTTGAACATCTTCCATGTGATTTTCTCCTGTCCCACTAGAAGCTCTTCAAATTGCCTGCCATTGGTGACCTGCTTATTTGTGGACCAACAAAAATGGCTTCCTTAATTTTGGTATCAGTTATTCTGACTTGAATTATGAAATGAAATAACAAATGTAGGCACTTTTTAAAAATTGTGTGATAGAGAAATTATAGTGATTTTCATGATCAACAGCCCAAAATCCTCAAGATATACCCAAAAGTATGCAAGCAAAATCTTGGTTGTCCAGTGTTACTTGACAAAAGCAGTGCATGATTTACAGGAATGGTACCAAGACAGATCAATCATTTTCTGAAACAGCAGACTAGTGTTATTTTAATTGAGGCCACACTGGGTATGAGCCGGTAGCAGGATTTAACGATAATCTATTTATCCAAGTTTGCTTTCAAAAAATTGCAAGATGTTCTAAAGTAGGAGGGCTGATACAAAACATCTGGCCAAAACAAGCCACTTGTCTGTTTAAGGGAGGAGAATTCCAATTATAATTGCCTGTACGCCACACAGGATTTGAATGACAAAGGGAAATGTGTCAAACTTTCAAATTATTTAACTTCAGATCATCCCTCATCATACACGTGTAAACACACTAGACCAGAGGTACCCAACCTTTACGCCATGAACCCCCTACCACGAGCAGAAGGGCCCATGGAGCCCAGGCTGGGAGCCCTTTTGCACTAGACCAGGAAAACTGACTTTTTTTTTTAAAATTAGATTTTCAAAACATTTTACAAAATTAAAAACCCCAAATCCCAATGAGGAGCATTAATACAGAGCAAGGTTAAGCATACAATAACAATATGCTACACAGGAAGAGAATTTAACAAAAAAGCACCTAAATTAAAGACAAGTGAGCTTAGTGTCCTCCCCAAACCCCACAGCACAAGAAAAAAAAAACACTTCCAGACCAGCCACCACACAATATAGAGAGTATAAGTCCGGACAGTCAAACTCCCAGACTGTGAATACACTTAGCAACAGAGGATAGTAATGCCTACTACCAGAAAAAAAAGGGAGCTGAAAGCAAGGGACCGAAAAGGAAAAAAACCCTAGTCAAGAGGAAGGTTATGAAAGTACTCGATAAAAGGCCCCCAGATCTTATGGAACTTTAAATCCGAATTGAGAACTGAATAATGAATTTTTTCGAGGTCCAAGCAGGCCATAATGTCGTTAAGCCATTGCACATGAGTGGGCGGGGCAACATCTCTCCATCTAAGGAGGATCAAGCGTCTCGCCAGGAGAGAGGCAAAGGATAGTATTCGGCATTTGGTCGGACCCAGACATAAATCTGTCTCACCCCAAAAACCGAACAGAGCAAATAAGGGGTTAGGTTCTAGGTGCTGATTCAGAATAGAAAACTGACCTTTCTGATGGATGCAATCTCTGCATTAATGTCATTAAAGTTTTGTGGTTATCGACCATCTGGTTTACCACAGTTTGATATGATTTTTCCTATCAATTCAAAAAGCTTTCATTGTTAGTTTTTTAATGTAATAAAACTTCTGAAGGCATTTGGACTGTAGATTCAAAAGCACATTAGACAACAGATTCCAGCATCTGAAGTCGCCAAGCAACAAATTAATCTACAAACAATTGAAGAGCATCTTAAATAAGACATGGAGAAGCTTGGTATGGAAATTAATGCTTGCATTCCAATCACTGAAAACATGGCCAATGATGGGACAATGAAAATCCTGTAATCAGATTGATCATTGAAATACCCAAACAACTAGCATCTAATTGAGCAGTGATTTGTGTAATAAATTATCTCAACTCACTTCACATACGGGAATAACCTAGAAGTGCAGTTATTGCAAGTATTCAGCATTGGTACCAAAGAATAATATTCCTGGATTACAACATCATTTAAAAATCTAGTATCTCATGATCTTGAAGTTATCGAACCAAAATGACATACATTTCTAGAGGAAAATTAATAACAAGGAGAAGCATCTTTGAAGTCTTAATGTCTTCAGGTCCAGCCTGTGTTAGAAAAAGCCATAAAAAGTTGCACTACATTACAATAGTAACCAAAAAGAAACAAACATCAATCCTGAACATTGCTTAGTAACACTCAGAAATGGCAACTTACCGTAGATTCCGGACTACAGAGCGCACCTGATTAAAAGCCGCTAGCTCTAATTTTAGAAATAAAATCAATTTTTTTAATTGTAAAGGCCGCACCAGATTTTCGGCCGCAGGTGTCCCACGTTGTAATATGAGATATTTACACAGAAAGATATTACACGTGAGGATTTTTTAACTTTTAATTAAATCCATATGGTAACAAAAACAAATACATATTGCAAATGCTTTTTTTCGAACCGTGCCCGTAACGCGGCTACTTTTAAATATACGTTGCGTATACTTCTTTACTGAACAACATTCCAATATCTCCTAACGACTGGTAAAAAATATATATACTGCAGCCTACCAGGAAAAGTTATTGATCGCCTTTAACTTAAAAGCAGCGTTTTCGCTCCGCCGTCCCGTTTATCGCAAACGGCATTTTTCCCACAAGACACCGCGAAACCGGGTGTGACGTCATAGCATCCCGCGATGTAGTACAGAAAACAAATATAGTTAAAACTCTTCTAACTTTAACTAGAAAATGAATTACTAAGCGAAAATATTATAAACTAAATAACAGCCATAAGGCAGCACAATGCTTCGAGTGTTTTCCATGTTGATGAGGGTGAGTACAAATGACTGATTTACAATAATTTAATTGTGAAAGTGCGCTTGATTTATCGTACAATTTCATTGGACCTCTGTGAACTACTCATCAATTTTATTGGTCTACTGTTACGAGGCAAAATGTTTACGAGGCGGCATGAAAAAAAATAATGCATTAGCCGCTCCGTATTAAAGGCCGCAAAGTTCAAAGCTGTTCAAAATGAGGGAAAAAAGTAGCGGCTTAAAATCCGGAATCTACGGTACTTGAATTTGCAGTATTCAGGGAAGATGAGAATTCTGTTACCAGCAGAGTAAATTACAGTGAAGATCACAGTCCCCCTGCTATTGCATTAGATTAAAACTCCTGACAAATGGCTCAGTAAAAAGTCAAGAACTGTACAATTGCCCCAAGACAACTTCAACCCAGTATGCACTTTAAGGTAATCTGCAGCAAAAGTTACACATCTCAAAACTTGTCAAGTGATATCACGCTCGTTTACCAGAGTTTTGGGAGGCGTTTTCACAGTGTCAAAGATGCCACTTGTCTTGCCACCAGGAGGATTTCTCCGTTGCTTTAGATCAGGTGCTTCAGTGCCAGCTGCCCCAAAGATACCACTACTTTTTCCACCTAGGAAAATAAATAACTTTCAAACTTAATACTTCAGAAGCCTTCAGATTTCACATTGCTGAGTACCATCTATCGAAAAAACAAAGTACATGCTTAAAGGATGTTTAATCACAAGATCAGAGGAGGAAATGTTTAGCTTGGGCCACACCCTGCTTAAAATTAGTCCTCTAGGCTTAGCCCATGGTTAGCTTTAGCAGCACTACTAATCTGCTGGCAGGAAACACACATATACAAATAGTGGCATTGTTTGAAGCCCACCATTAATATAGCCAAATCTTTAATGTGTACATTTACAATGATAGCTTTTATCCGAGATACACAGGGTAACAGAGGCCATTCAGCAGTTTCAGGTCAGGAGCCTGGTCCACCATTCAATTTGATGACTGATTTGTATTTTAAACTTTATTATAAAAAGGTCAGGTGCACAAACAAACAAACAGCAGCATCATGGCAGAGGTCATGAATAATGATCAGTCCTGATGAAGGGTCTTGGCCTGAAACACCAACCTGACTTGGCTTGAAACATTTCTGTAGATGCTGCCTGACCTGCTGAGTTCCTCCAGCATTTTAAACATTATTATGACGTTACTTCAATTGGCAGATAAAGTAGTTGAACAGGGAAAGTTTGGGGCTCGTCATTCATCATTAAAGTCAAAATTGGAACACAACTTGCAGATGCTCAACTAGAATGAAATTAAGGAGCAATTAATTGACAGATACCAAAATGCACAATGCATGATAGTATAGTGGTTAACACAACACTTTACAGTACCAGTGACTGAGTTCATTCCCGCTGCTACCTGTAAGGCGTTTGTCTGTTCTCCCTGTGACTGCATGGGGATCCCCCAGATGCTCCGGTTTCCTCCCACAGTGCAAAGGCTTATCGGTTGGTAGGGCAATTGGTCTTTGTAAATTGTCCTGTGATGAGGCTAGGATTAAATTGGGGGTTGGTGGGTGGTGTGGCTTAAGCAGCCTACTCCTCGCTGTATCTTAATCATGAGCTTGCAAAATCAATAGGCCAAAACATTTCAATTCTGCCAAGTTCAAGATTGTGTGTTTTACGTGTTTCCATAAGGAGCCATTTTGCTCACTGGGGTCTGACCAAACCCTGTGAAACACTATTAGTCACCAGCAGCCAACCAGAAAAGGTCCCCTTTATTCCC
Organism: Hemitrygon akajei; assembly: GCF_048418815.1. Taxonomy (NCBI): domain Eukaryota; kingdom Metazoa; phylum Chordata; class Chondrichthyes; order Myliobatiformes; family Dasyatidae; genus Hemitrygon; species Hemitrygon akajei. The sequence goes on along the minus strand of NC_133145.1, from coordinate 4,341,891 downwards.
ACTCTTGGCTGACTGGCAGGAGACAAATCCTATCCACGCCAGTATCTTTCCTATAATACCATGGGACGTGGACTCACTTACGGCTGCAGTTTCAGGCTCAATGCCCTCATGTTTAACGATACTTGATCAAAGCGCTCTGGCACCGAACTCGATCTGCAGCTGTGGCCTGAACAAGCTCACTCAGTGGCTGTTGCAGCCATCAGCTACAGGACCAGTTTCAATCAGCTCGACGGCTCACGGACGTAGACTCACTTTTGAGGATTGTGCGGTTTGATGTTAATATTTGTGTGTTATTTATTTGCACTTTGTCATTTGCATCATTTGTTCTTTTTCCTCCCCTACGTATTTGATGGTCTTGTGTGTTTTTCAAAAAAACTGGTTCTATAATGTTTAGAAACATAGAAAACCTACAGCACAATATAGGCCCTTCAGCCCACAATGCTGTGCCAAGGATGTACCAAAGTTACCCACAGCCCTTTATTTTTCTAAGCTCCATGTACCTATACCAAGAGTCTTAAAAAACCCTATGGTATCCTCCTCCACAGCCGGCAGTAGCCCATTCCACGCACTAACCACTCTCTGCATTAAAAAAAAACTTACCCCTGATATCTCCCCTGTACCTACTTCCAAGCACCTTAAAACTGTCCCCTCTCATGTTAGCCATTTCAGCCTTGGGGGGGGGGGGGGGGAAACCTCTGACTATCCAAACGATCAATGCCTATCATCTTATACCTCTATCAGGTCACCTCTCATCCTCTACCGCTCCACAGAGAAAAGGCCAAGTTCACTCAACCTGTTCTTGTAAGGCATGCTCCCCAATCCAGGCAACATTGTTGTAAATCTCCTCTGCACCCTTTCTATGGTTTCCACATCCTTCCTGTAGTGAGGCAACCAGAACTGATCACAGTACTCCCAAGTGGAGTCTGACCAGGGTCCTATATAGCTGTAACATTACCTCTGGCTCTTAAACTCAGCCCCACAATTGATGACGGCCAATACACTGTATGCCTTCTTAACCATAGTCAACCTGCGCAGTAGCTTTAAGTGTCCTACAGACATGGACCCCAAGATCCCTCTGATCCTCCACACTGCCGAGAGTCTTACCATTAATACTATATTCTGCCATCATAATTGACCTACCAAAGTGAACCACCTCACACTCATCTGAACTCCATCAGCCACTTCTCAGCCCAGTTTTGCATCCTATCGATGTCCCGCTCTAAACTCTGATAGCCCTTCACATGATCCACAACACCTCCAACTTTTGTGCCATCAGCAAACTTACTAACCCATCCCTCTACTTCCTCATCCAGGTCATTTATTTAAAAAAAAAAAAAATCACAAATGGGTCCCAGAACAGATCCCTGAGGCACATCACTGGTCACCAACCTCCATGCAGAATATGACCTGTCTACAACCACTTTTGCCTTCTGTGGGCAAGCCAATTCTGGATCTACAAAGCAAGGTCCCCTTGGATCCCATGCCTCCTTACTTTCTCAATAAGCCTTGCATGGGTTACCTTATCAAATGCCTTGCTGAAATCTATATACACTACATCTACTGCTCTACCTTCAATGTGTTTAGTCACATCCTCAGAAAATTCAATCAGGCTCTTAAGGCATGAACTGCCTTTGACAAAGCCATGCTGACTATTCCTAATCGTTATGCCTCTCCAAATGTTCATAAATCCTGCCTCTCAGGATCTTCATCTTACCAACCACTGAAGTAAGACTCACTGGTCTATAATTCCCTGGACTATCTCTACTCCCTTTCTTGAATTCACAACCCTCCAATCCTCTGGAACCCCTCCTGTCCCCACTGATGATGCAAAGATCATTGCCGGAGGCTCAGCAATCTCCTCCCTCGCCTCTCAGTAGCCTAGGGTACATCTCATCCAGTCCCAGAGACTTATCCAACTTGATGCTTTCCAAAAGCTCCAGCACATCCTCTTTCTTAATGTCTACATGCTCAAGCTTTTCGGTCCGCTGCAAGTCATCCCTACAATCACCAAGGTCCTTTTCCATAGTGAGTACAGAAGCAAAGTATTCATTAAGTACCTCTGCTATCTCCTCCGGTTACATACACACTTGATTGGTCCTATTCTCTCACATCTTATCCTCTTGCTCTTCACATACTTGTAGAATGCCTCGGGGTTTTCCATAATCCTGCTCACCAAGGCCTTCTCATGGGTGCTTCTGGCTCTCATAATTTCATTCTTAAGTTCTTTCCTGCTAGACATAATTTTCTAGACTTCTAAGGTTTTTTTTGAACCTTTCATAAGCTTTTCTTTTCTTGACTGGATTTTCAGTCTTTGTACACCATGGTTCCTGTACCCTACTATCTTTTCCGTCTCATTGGAATGTACCTATGCAGAACACTACGCAAATATCTCCTGAACATTTGCCACATTTCTGCCATACATTTCCCTGAGAACATCTGTTGCCAATTTATGCTTCCAAGTTCCTGCCTGATAGCCTTATATTTCCCCTTACTCCAATTAAACGCTTTCCTAACTTGTTTGTCCAATCCCTCTCCAATGCCATGGCAAGGAGATAGAATTATGATCACCATCTCCAAAATGCTCTCCCACAGAGACCTGACAAGGTTCATTTCCCGATACCAGATCAGGTACAGCCTTATCTACATATTGTGTCAGGAAACCTTCCAGAACACACCTAACAAACTCCACCCCATCTAAACCCCTTGCTCTAGGAAAATGCCAATCAATATTGGGAAATTAAAATCTCCCACCACAACAATGACATTTCTTTGCTTTGCAGCTGTGTGCAGAAAGACAAATCTCAAGGTTGCATGCTCTATGCAAACTTCAATAAATGTACTTTGATGATATTGAATGAAAATTGTGTTCTTAATACCAAAAGTATAAGCACATATATTGCTAGGGTGCCCAAGACTTCTGAACAGTACTGTATATCATGTCTTTCCAGTTACCAAATAACACTTAATACTACTGAGCTAATATAAGTTTCTTATTTCTGTTTCCTAACTATCTTCCCATTTTAACCAATATACAGTACTGTGCAAAAGTCTTAAGTACCTTAACAATATACACGTGCCCAAGACTTCTACACAGTATTGCATCTTGCTTTTCAAACACTGACATTCACCTGCAAGACCATGATAGCATGGTAGTGCAATTGCTTCGTCAGCAATCACCGGCAAGATTCGATTCCTGGTGCTGTAATTATAAATGTGATTGACTGTACTGCTTCAGAAAGCAGGCATCAGTTTTAATGGGACAAATGGCAAACTCCTCTGTGCCATAATAAATCAATACAAAGTCACAGGACTTTGAATGCAAACTATTCTTGCATGGGTAACTATTCTTACCCTTACTCATCTGTATCACCTGTTAGAAGATATTAGGATTAAACAGAATGACTGCTTGCTGAACACAATCCATTCACTTACCAAGTGACATGCTACAGAAACTTTGCTTACAGGCCACCACTAAGCACAAGCCAGGTACAGTTTGGAGTGAAGTTGTCCAACTCAGACTAGTTTCAAAAGACCTCAGTGCTTAAGGTGAGATTACAAGGCATAGGCATCTCCCGGTATATTTACTATTCCGAGTACCAAACAATGCACTCACCTGGTGGGTTGCTTCTTCTAGCCACAGGTTGATTTTCCAATGGTGGCCCAAAGATATTGGATGCAGTTTTGCTTGGACGGGAATGCACTGGTTTGACATTTTCCTCCACCCCGAATGAGATACTGGATCCACCACCTGGAGGCTGCAACACCCTGCTTGCAACAAAAAAAAACTTCCCATAAATGTATTATCTTTTAATTCTTCACGAAAGACTATTATACTGTTACGAATGTGCCCCAACTCTGAGGGGCCGAAGGGTCCAAAGTAGTCCCCTCCTTTTTGAGAATCGCAAGATCGCTATTAATTCAGGTCAGGAGACCCAGGAAATGAGAGAGAGAGACGCAGAATCCACAGGGGGTTTGGAATGTCCTGGCCCCTCAACGATACAAAGCCATGGGAAACGGCCATTGTCTCTTGGAGATGGAATTGTGTATTGAGCACTATGCTATTCATCGAAGCCCTCAAGGAATGAGCAACATGGGCTGGTTGGGGGTATGGCATCCTCCCAACCTGATTGATATCTGAGACCCCGTGAGTAAGGATAAAAGAAGGTCTGGGGAACAACCCCTTTAGACGCACCAGGAGAAACACTAAAAGTCCCGTGACAGCGTAAAAGCGACAGCCAGTGGAAAGCCCACGTGCGTCCTTTTCCATTTGCCTCGGAATTGGTGGGGCTGACCACGGAAGACGGCTTAGCTAAAAGGAAAAGGACACCGACGATATTTCGAAGGATCGACATCATAGAAAGGAAAACGGGCAAGTTCTAAACTCCGTCTCTCTCTCCAACCAAAAGCTGCAGCCTAAATGAACTTGAGTGACTTTTATATTTCCATTGGACAATACATTATCCCCCAGACAACGATAGAGCTATTTCTTATTGATTATTATTATACCCGCGCTTTTAGATTTAGTATTGACGACGTATATTATCTGTATGTTTGCATTGATATTATTTTTGTGTATTTTTATCAATAAATACTGTTAAAAATAGTACCATCAGACTTCAACGGACCTCTCTATCTTTGCTGGTAAGTGACCCAGTTACGGGGTACGTAACAATACACAGACAGCCCCTAAAATGACAAATTCCTTGCATGTGGTACACTTAGTCCCTCAGCTCAGAGGAAACATTGCTTTAAAACTGAACCTTTCTGGCCCCTCTCTTGCTACATCAGGAAAAGAATTTGTAAAAGCGTAATTTAAACAAGCTAAATATTAAATTCAACCATTCATGTTGCCAGTTTACCTCCATAAAGCAAGTAGAATAAATCCCAATTACTACACTGCTGCTATATCCTTCCTTTCATTTACTTATACGAATTTGTTCTCCTTTCAAGCAGATTGCACCTTAAGAGATGTATGACCCGATCTGGTATAGGCTCCTGGAAGTGTTGGAGTAGATGAAGATTCTTGAAGAGGTGGATCCACGTCAGGTCACAGCCATCACAAGGATCAGGGCCACTATTTCTTTATCCACCTTTTGTGGACTTTGAAGACACAAGAGCATACGCTTGTTTCGCCTGATTTTACCTCATGATCTGACCAGAAACAATCGTGGTGCATGCTGCCAGATTATTGTTCCTTTGGTGAATTGGTCTGAAACACAAACAGCCTCACCACTTCTGAGCAGCAACAAAGATTCTGCTCCATGTCTGAGATCATGTTTTCTTTGTTTTCTTTGTTTTCTCACGCTCTTTCAAAATTTCTCACTTTGTCCAAGTCTGGCAAGTGAGGTTGGAGAAGGGAAGGACAGACGGTCTGGCTTGTTCTCAGTCTCTGGCCCATTGACAGCTCTGATGGACTGCAGTCATTCACAAGAGATGCGGTGTGACAAGTTAGCAGTGCTTCAGTAGAAGACATTTAATTTGCACTGCTCTTTCCACCTCTATTTGCCAGTGGGTATTGCAGACTGCCTGTCTGGTGATTTAACTCAGTCCCTAGTAAAAGGTTTTGAATTATGGACCGTTGTTTGACACATGGTGAGTGAATATAGCTTTTGTCAAACTGCCTCTCTACCAGAGGACTTTAGGTTTAGACCCGGGGAATAATTGTCAAACAGCTTACTTAAAAGTACTTGCTGTTTATTAGCAAGCTTGCATTGCTCAGTTGAACCAGAGTCCCTGCTCAGAGAGCCTGGGAAAACCTGCAACCCAAGTGAGCCCCACAAGTACTGTGTGGGGATGGTGTTACCACATACATACTGATTGTTGATAGGCATCCTTGGCAGCTTTCCCATGCAATAAGCACTTTGTTCATTAGTTATCTTTGCAACATGATTAGCCAAGCTGAAAATCTCAGGTTTTAATTCTACATACAATTCCTCACTTTCAGGTACTGAGAATGTAGAGGACAGCTTGGACATATCTGAACACTCTACGAGTAGTAACCCACAGTAAGACAGCTGTCCCTTTTCAGCTCAAAGACGTCTTTGTCGCACAATTTCCAGACTTTCCATGGCAAATTGCAGGCAGAGGGTTCAGCAAGATTTTCGTGCAGTTTTCTGCATGCTTCACATTGCTTTACATAATATCCCAGCTGCGTGCTCAGTACAGACCACCACAGATTGGTGACATTTTTTCATGTTCTAGGTGGATTTCACCGATGATTTTGGCATGCATAAAAGCAGGAATGACGAGTCTGGAGGCCTTTAGCCACTAACAATCAAGAATGGTGAGCGTCTCTCTTTCAAGCCAGTAAGGTCTGAGTTCACGAGTTCCTTTTGGAACAGCTGGTCATCCATGCTCACCGTATTGATTTCCAATTCAGCACAAATTTCATCCAGTTTACTCCAATGCAGGAAAATTCTCAGGTACCTGAGCTAAGTAGATGTTAGCATCTTCCATGAGGGAAGAGTCAGCTTCTGTCCACTCATGGCATCCTCGGGAGAGTGTCTGGTGTTGTGAAAGAGTTGCCGGGGACATACTCTCATTCTGAATCTTTTATAGATGTGGAGGCAAGTTATCCAAGTGTTAAGCTGAGGCTGACAAGTGGCTTGTGGTTTGTTTCAAGTAGGAATTTAGTGCCTAACAAATAGCAGCTGAAGCGTTCACATGAGAGCCAGTGTCTGCTTTTCGATTTGAGCGTAACGCTCTTCAGTTGGAGCCAGTGCTCTTGCTGCACGTGCCACCAGTTTCCATACACCACTGCAGTTTTGTATGAGCACTCCCCTAGGCCAAAGGAAGAGCTGTCTGCTGAGACCCTAGTTGGTTTGTTCAGATCAAAGATCAAATTTGGCAGAGAGATAAGCTCCGCTTTAAGTGATGAGAATGCATCCCAGGTCCAAGCATTTCTGAGAGGGGAGGTCACGTCACACAGAGGCTTTGTTTTCTCTGCCAATCTGGAATGAACTTTCCTAATTGGTTTACCGTGTCAAGGAAACTGCAGATCTGATATATTCGTAGGTTGGTCCATGTTCTGAATTCCTGCCAGTTTATCCGAATCTGGTTGCACTTTCTGAGGACAGTTGGGGGCCTAAGAACTTCACCTCCAAATTTGTAAATTCACATTTTTTGTTCAGGTGATTCCAGCCCGTTTTAGTTTCTCCAAGGAAAATTCCACTCGTCATGTTCCTCACTTGAGCCTCCAACAATGAGTCCATGTGGCAGGCTATTCTTTCCAGTTCCTCCAAAATGTGGTTTAACCACATCTGAAAGAGTTCAGGGGCTGACAAAATGCCAAGAGGGAGTCTCTTGAAGGCACAACATCCATGTGATGGGATAAAGGTTGTGAGCTTCTGAGACTCAGGAGCTTCCATCTAGTTTGGAGAAGAATTTGTTCCACCCAGCATACCCAATGTGTGCTCAGAGGGCAGAAACAATGCCCACAGTCAGTAAGCCCATTCACTGTCAAGCGCCTCCATTCTCTCAAGTTCAGCTTTGACTACGTTCAATGGAGGTATACGCCTCGCTGTGGTTAGGGAATAGAGCATCATTCCTGGCCTCAGTACTTCCAGCCTTGTGAACAACTCTGGGTATTTCTGCCACTGAACATTTAGTGAATCCAACCTTGCAATGAGGTTCAGCTACTCCATGACATGTCCCAGTAACTACTGCAGATATTTGCTCCACTTTCCTGGTTGTTTATTTTTTCATTTATTTGGACTACAAAATCTTTTTTCCTCTCCAAGAGTGACAATTTCTCTGTGCACTTCCCCAGGCTAGTGACCCACAGATTAGTGTATCCTCTTTTGGGTGTAGCTTGAAGGTGTTACCTAGCAGTTCTCAGCTCAACTTCAAGGTGCATACAATTAGCAACTAGTGGATTATGGATGGTTGATACATCAATGGCTGAGTGGTTGATGTATTCTGGATATTTTTCATAAATATGCAAACAAGAACAGTCTTCTTACTGGGGATTTCACTTGCTCGTATTATGACAATCAACCACTTCTGACATCACGTTCGATACTGAGGCAGTGCAGAGCACATCAGCATGTAGGACACGCAACTGAACTTTACTGATAACCCAATGAACTCCTCACGTGGGAGCGGCTAGCTGAGCAGATTGTAATAACACCATTAACTACCACTACATTTATTATCACAAACAAGAGACTCTGCAGGTGCTGGAAATCCAAACAACACACACTAAATGCCAGAGGACAGTCCTAATGAAAGGTTTTGGCCCAAAACATGGACTGTATTCTCTTCCATAGAGGCTGCTTAGCCTGAGTTCCTCCAGCATTTTGTACGTTGACTATATAAAAACATTTGATTTGTTTTGCCTTGTAGGAAGCAATGAATAAGGGATGAGATCTTCTGAAAAAATCAAGTGTCCAGAAAGGGGTGTCCAAGTGGAAGGGGAGTACGGCAGGAAAATGGATGGGGTTCTGTAAAGAGAATATAGGCAGCTAGGTAGAAAACTGAAAAGTAGGACCTCAGGGGTAGTAACCTCTGGATTGCTGGCTGTGCCACATGCCAGTGAGTCAGAACCAGAATAAAATGATTTACAGATGAATGTGGCTGAAGAATTGGTGCAGGGGGGAGGGTTTCAAGTTTCTGGATCACTAACATCTCTTCTGATCTGTGCAAAAAGGACAGGTTACACCTGAACTTGAGGGTGACCTATACCCTTGAGGGTAGATTTGCTAGAGCTGCTAGGGAGGCTTTAAACTAGTTTGGCAAATGGGTGGAAATAATGATAGGTCAGAGGATGGGGCAGTTGGTGAACAGGCAGAGCCGGCACACAGAGCCTGTGAGGAAGGATAAGCAGTTGTTGGGGCAAAATTGCAGTCAGTGGAATGGGTTGAAGTGTGTATTTTTAATGCAAGTATCTGCAACAAGGGTAATGAACTTAAGAGCATGGGTCAGTGCAGGAAACTGCAATGTTCTGGCCGTTATGAAGACTTGGCTATCACAAGACTGAGTGCTGATGTTCTGGAGTTTAAGCTATTTCAAAAGGAACTGGGGGGGGGGGGGGGGGAGGTAAAGGAGCTGGGAGAAGTGGCACTGCTAATGATGCAGAAAGGGAGGATGTTGTTTCTACTACAGGGGTTTCCAACCTGAGGTCCATGGACCCCTTGCTCAATGGTATTGGTCCATGGCATTTATTGATTTTTTTGGATCGGGACAAGGGCAGCATGAGAGCTAAATTCAGAAGGAAGGCAGTTTTTAAAAAAACTTCTTCGAGTACAAGGGCGAGACTGCGCAGGCACGTGACGTAGACAGGACAGCGCAGAGAGTTTAAGACCACCCTATACAGCGGGCACGGAGTGAGTGGCAGCAGAGTGTAGGGCTTTGGTTCAATGGGTTTAGGTTGTAACGGGAAGAGGCAAGAGCGAGGCACCAACTCTTTCCCCTTGGCGAATCGGCCCAGCCAGACAGAGGAACAGCAGGGCTCACACGGCTAACAGTACGAGCTAATGGTTTAAAAAGTTCGTATGTTTGGCAAGGTAAGTGGGAGAGTAGACCTATCTTTCCTTGTTTCATTCCTGTAGAATTAAGTAGCACATCTGCAGGGTTAGTGCTTTGTACAGGGTGTCAGATGTGGGAATCCTGGGAGACCTCCAGCCTCCCTGATGGCCACATCTGCACCTCAGGGACCGTGTTAGGGAACTGGAGCTGCAGCTTGATGACCTACTGCTTATTGGGGAAAGTGAAGAGGTGATAGACAGGAGTTACAGGGAGGTAGTCATCCCTAGGCTACAGGGGTCAGAAAACTGGGTGACTGTCAGGAGAGGGGAGGGAAATGCCCGGATAGTGGAGAGCACCCCTGTGGCTGCCCCCCTCGGCAACAAGTACATCATTTTGGATGCTGTTGAAGGGGATGACCTGAAAGGGGACGGCCATGGGGACCGAGTCTCTGGCGCTGTTGTGCAGGAGGGAAGGAGGCAAGAGAGGAATGCAGTAGTCATAGGGGACTCCATAGTCAGGGGAACAGACAGGAGATTCTGTGAGCCTGAGAGATACCTGCACGGTGTGTTGCCTCCCAGGTGCCAGGGTACAGGATGTCTCAAATCAGGTCCAGAATATTCTGAAGGGAGAGGGTGAGCAGCCAGCTGTCTTGATCCATGTTGGTACCAATGAAATAGATAGGAAAAGGGAGGAGGTCCTGAAGAAAGATTTCCAGGAGTTAGGAAGGAAGCTGAGAAGCAGGACCTCCAGGGTAGTAATCTCAGGATTGCTACCTGTGTCACATGCTAGCAAGGGCAAGAATAGTAGGATCAGGCAGATGAATGCATGGCTGAGAGACTGGTGCAGGGGGCAGGGCTTCAGATTCTTGGATCATTGGGGTCTCTTCTGGGGGAAGTATGACCAGTTCAAAAAGGGTTACACCTGAACCCGAAGAGGACCAATATCCTAGCGGGAAGGTTTAATAGAGCTGTTAGGGAGGGTTTATACTAATTTGGCAGGGGGATGGGAACCAGAATGATAGAGCGGATGAGGGGAAAAAACAGAAATAAATCTAAGATAGTGAGTAGTAAAGATGTCAGGGAGGACAGGCAGGTGATGGGGCAAATTTGCAGCCATTGGGATGAGTTGCAGTGCAATCAAAGTAAAAAGTACCAAATACTGGACTTAAGGTGTAATACTTAAATGCATGCAGCATAAGGAATAAGGTGGATGATCTTGTCGTACAGCTACAGATTGGCAGGTATGATGTTGTGGCCATCACTGAGACGTGGCTAAAGGATGCATGTCTCTGGGAGCTGAACGTCCAAGGATACACGGTGTATCGGAAGGATAGGCAGGTAGGCAAGGGGGGGGTAGCATGGCTTTATTGGTAAGAAATGATATTAAATCATTAGAAAGAGGTGCAGAATCTTTATGGGTTGAGCTAAGAAATCGCAGGGGTTAAAGGACCCTGATGGCAGTTATCTACAGGCCTCCAAACAGCTGCAGTGATGTGGACTACAAATTACAACAGGAAATAGAAAAGGCTTGCCAGAAGGGCAGTGTTATGATAATTGTGGGGGATTTTAACATGCGAGTGGATTGGGAAAATCAGATTGGCACTGGATCTCACACAAGATGGGTTTTTAGAACAGATTGTTGTTGAGCAAAAATTAGTGGGAAGACAGAGGATTGGGAAGTTTTTAAAAAGCTTACAAAAGGAAACTAAGAAGGTCATTAAGAGGGGAAAAGATGAACTGAAAGGAAGCTAGCAAATAATATCAAAGAGGATACTAAAAGCTTTTTCAAGTATATAGAGTAAAAGACAGTGACAATAGATATAGGACCGATAGAAAATGATGCTGGAGAAATTGTAATGGGAGATAAGGAGATAGCAGAGGAACTGAACGAGTATTTTGCATCAGTCTTCACTGAGGAAGACATCAGCAGTATACCGGACACTCAACGGAGTCAGGGAAAAGAAATATGCGCAGTCATAATTATGACGGAGTAAGTACTCAGGAAGCTGAATAGTCTAAAGGTAGATAAATTTCCCGGACCAGATGGAATGCACCCTCGTGTTCTGAAGGAAGTAGATGTGGAGATTGCGGAGGCATTAACAATGATCTTTCAAAAGTCAATAGATTCTGGCATGGTTCCAGAGGACTGGAAGATTGCAAATGTCACTCCACTATTTGAGAAGGGGGCAAGGAAGCAAAAAAGGAAATTATAGACCTGTTAGCCTGACATCAGTGGTTGGGAAGTTGTTGGAGTCGATTGTCAAGGATGAAGTTACAGAGTACCTGGAGGCATATGACAAGATAGGCAGAACTCAGCATGGCTTCAAAGGAAAATCCTGCCTGACAAACCTAGCGCAATTTTGAGGAAATTACAAGTAGGCTAGACAAGGGAGATGCAGTGGATGTTGTGTATTTGGATTTTCAGAAGGCCTTTGACAAGGTGCCGCAAGAGGCTGCTAAACAAGATAAGAGCCCTTGGAATTACGGGAAAGTTACACAAGTGGACAGAGTGTTGGCTGATTGGCAGGAAACAGAGTGGGAATAAAGGGATCCCATTCTGGTTGGCTGCCAGTTACCAGTGGTGTTCCACAGGGGTCCGTGTTGGAGCCGCTTATTTTTACGTTGTATATCAACAATTTGGATTATGCACTAGATGGCTTTGTGGCTAAGTTTGCTGATGATACAAAGATAGGTGGAGGGGCTGTTAGTGCTGAGGAAACAGACAAGTCTGCAGAGAGACTTGGATAGATTGGGGGAATGGGCAAAGAAGTGGCAAATGAATAACAATGTTGGAAAGTGTACAGTCATGCACGTTGGTAGAAGAAATAAACGGGCAGACTATTATTTAAATGGGGAGAGAATTCAAGTTCTGAGATGCAACGGGACTTGGGAGTCCTCGTGCAGGATACCCTTAAGGTTAACCTCCAGGTTGAGTCGGTGGTGAAGAAGGCGAATGCAATGTTGGCATTCATTTCTAGACGATTAGAATATAAGAGCAGGGATGTGATGTTGAGGCTCTATAAGGCACTGGTAAGACCTCACTTGGAGTACTGTGTGCAGTTTTGGGCTCCTATTTAAGAAAGGATGTGCTGATGTTGGAGAAGGTTAAGAGAAGATTCACTAGAATGATTCTGGGAATGAGAGGGTTAACATATGAGGAATGTTTGACTGCTCTTGGAGTTTAGAAGAATGAGGGGTTCTTCTGAGGTTAGAAGACCTCAAACATTTCAAATGTTGAAAGGCATGGACAGAGTGGATGTGGCAAAGTTGGTTCCCATGGTGAGGGAGTCTAGTACGAGAGGGTATGACTTAAGGATTGAAGGGCACCCATTCAGAACAGTGATGCTAAGAAATTTTTTTAGCCAGAGGGTGGTGAATCTGTGGAATTTGTTGCCACGGGCGGCAGTGGAGGCCAAGTCATTGGGTGTATTTAACCATATAACCATATAACAATCACAGCACGGAAACAGGCCATTCCGGCCCTCCTAGTCCGTGCCGAACTCTTAATCTCACCTAGTCCCACCTACCCGCACTCAGCCCATAACCCTCCACTCCTTTCCTATCCATATACCTATCCAATTTTACCTTAAATGACACAACTGATCTGGCCTCTACTACTTCTACAGGAAGCTCATTCCACACAGCTATCACTCTCTGAGTAAAGAAATACCCCCTCGTGTTTCCCTTAAACTTTTGCCCCCTAACTCTCAAATCATGTCCTCTCGTTTGAATCTCCCCTACTCTCAATGGAAACAGCCTATTCACGTCAACTCTATCTATCCCTCTCAACATTTTAAATACCTCGATCAAATCCCCCCTCAACCTTCTACGCTCCAATGAATAGAGACCTAACTTGTTCAACCTTTCTCTGTAACTTAAGTGCTGAAACCCTGGTAACATCCTAGTAAATCGTCTCTGCACTCTCTCTAATTTATTGATATCTTTCCTATAATTCGGTGACCAGAACTGTACACAATATTCCAAATTTGGCCTTACCAATGCCTTGTACAATTTTAACATTACATCCCAACTTCTGTACTCAATGCTCTGATTTATAAAGGCCAGCGTTCCAAAAGCCTTCTTCACCACCCTATCTACATGAGACTCCACCTTCAGGGAACTATGCACTGTTATTCCTAGATCTCTCTGTTCCACTGCATTCCTCAATGCCCTACCATTTACCCTGTATGTTCTATTTGGATTATTCCTGCCAAAATGTAGAACCTCACACTTCTCAGCATTAAACTCCATCTGCCAACGTTCAGCCCATTCTTCTAACCGGCATAAATCTCCCTGCAAGCTTTGAAAACCCACCTCATTATCCACAACACCTCCTACCTTAGTATCATCAGCATACTTACTAATCCAATTTACCACCCCATCATCCAGATCATTTATGTATATTACAAACAACATTGGGCCCAAAACAGATCCCTGAGGCACCCCGCTAGTCACCGGCCTCCATCCCGATAAACAATTATCCACCACTACTCTCTGGCATCTCCCATCTAGCCACTGTTGAATCCATTTTATTACTCCAGCACTAATACCTAACGACTGAACCTTCTTAACTAACCTTCCATGTGGAACTTTGTCAAAGGCCTTGCTGAAGTCCATATAGACTACATCCACTGCCTTACCCTCGTCAACATTCCTCGTAACTACTTCAAAAAATTCAATAAGGTTTGTCAAACATGACCTTCCACGCACAAATCCATGCTGGCTACTCCTAATCAGATCCTGTCTATCCAGATAATTATAAATACTATCTCTAAGAATACTTTCCATTAATTTACCCACCACTGATGTCAAACTGACAGGTCTATAATTGCCAGGCTTACTTCTAGAACCCTTTTTAAACAATGGAACCACATGAGCAATACGCCAATCCTCCGGCACAATCCCTGTTTCTGAAGGCAGAAATTGATAGGTATCTGAGTAGCCAGGGCATCGAAGGTTATGGTGAGAAGATGAGGGAGTGGGACTAAATGGGAGAATGGATCAGCTCATGATAAAATGGCGGAGCAGACTCAATGGGCCGAATGGCTGACTTCTGCTCCTTTGTCTTATGGAATCCCTGGTCTACTAAGTTAGTGTGGGGTTGGGTGGGGGGGGTGAAAATAGTCACACTATAGGGAGTAATCTATAAACCCCCCGTGTGCCCCCCCATAGTCAGAGTCACTGAAGAACAGATTGGGAGGCAGATTTTGGAAAGTGCAAAAATAACATCCTATTGTCATGGAGGATTTCAAAAGGAGGAAGAAAGTTGGTTTAGGAAACAAGGATGGCATAGGGCTCTAGACAGTAACAAGATAGCCAAGTAGGAGCTAAAAGTCGGGGCATGAAAAGGCATAGAAACTTAGAAAACCTACAGCACAATACAGGCCCTTCGGCCCACAGCGCTGTGCTGAACATGTCCTTACCTGAGAAATTACCTAGGGTTACCCATAGCCCTATTTTTCTAATCACCATGTACCTATACCAGGAGCCTCTTAAAAAGCCCTATTGTATCCGCCTCCACAGCTGCCGGCAGCCCATTCCATGCACTCACCAGTCTCTACGTAATAAAAACTTACCCGAGATCCTCTCTGTACCTACTTCCAAGCACCTTAAAACTGTCCCCTCTCGTGTTAGCCATTTCAGCCCTGAGAGAGAGCCTTGACTATCCATAGGATCAATACTTATCATTTTATACACCTCTATCAGGTCACCTCTTATCCTACGTCACTCCAAGAAGAAAAGGCCGAGTTCACTCAACCTATTCTTGTAAGGCATGCTCCCCAATCCAGGCAACATCCTTGTAAATCTCCTCTGCACCCTTTCTATGGCTTCCACATCCTTCCTATAGTGAGGCGACCAGAACTGAGCACAATACTCCAAGTGGGGTCTGACCAGGGTCCTATATAGCTACAACATTACCTCTTGGTTCTTGAACTCGATCACACAATTGATGAAGGCCAATGCACCATATGCCTTAACCAGTCAACCTGCACAGCAGCTTTGAGTATCCTATGGACATGGAACTTAAGATCCCACTGATCCTCCACACTGCCAAGAGTCATATCATTAATACTATATTCTGCCAACATAATTGACCTACCAAAATGAACCACCTCACACTTATCTGGGTTGAACTCCATCTGCCACTCCTCAGCCCAGTTTTGCATCCTATCAACATCCTACTGTAACCTCCGACAGCCCTCCACACTATCCACAACACCCCCAACCATTGTGTCATTAGCAAATTTACAAATCCACCCCTCCACTTCCTCATCCAGGTCATTTATAAAAATCACAGAGCAAGGGTCCCAGAACAGATCCCTGAGGCACACCACTGGTCACCAGCCTCCATGCAGAATATGACCTGTCTACAACCACTCTTTGCCTTCTGTGGACAAGCCAGTTCTGGATCCACTTGGATCCCTTGCTTCCTTACTTTCTCAATAAGCCTTGCATAGGGTACCTTATCAAATGCCTTGCTGAAATCTATATACACTACATCTACTGCTCTACCTTCAATGTATTTAGTCACATCCTCAAAAAAGTTAATCAAGCCCATCAGGCACGACCTGCCTTTGACAAAGCTATGTTGACTATTCCTATGCATATGCCTCTCCAAATGTTCATAAATCGTGCCTCTCAGGATCTTCTCCATCAACTTACCAACCACTGAGGTAAGACTCACTTGCCTATATTTCCTGAGCTATCTCTACTCCCTTTCTTGAATAAGGGAACAACATCTGCAACCCTCCAATCCTCTAGAACCTCTCCTGTCCCCATTGATGATGCAAAGATCATTGCCAGAGGCTCAGCAATCTCCTCCCTCACCTCCCACAGTAGCCTGGGGTATATCTCATCTGGTCCCAGAGACTTATCCAACGATGTTTTCCAAAAGCTCCAACACATCCTCTTTCTTAATGTCTATATACTCAAGCTTTTCAGTCCACTGCAAGTCATCCCTACAATTGCCAAGATCCTTTTCCGTAGTGAATACTGAAGCAGAGTATTCGTTAAGTACCTCCTGCTCCATACACATTCTTCCACCGTCACACTTGATTGGTCCTATTCTCAGACGTCTTATCCTCTTGCTCTTCACATAATTGTAGAATGCCCTGGGGTTTTCCTTAATCCTGCTCGCCAGGGCCTTCTCATGGCCCCTTCTGGCTCTCTTAATTTCATTCTCAAGTTCCTTCCTGCTAGCCTTATAATTTTCTAGATCTAACATTAACTAGTTTTATTAAATCTATCATAAGCTTTTTTTTCCTTCTTGACTAGATTTTCAACAGTCTTTGACACCACGGTTCCTGTACCCTACTATCTGTTCCATCTCATTGGAACATACCTATGCAGAACACCACGCAAATATCCCCTGAACATTTGCCACATTTCTGCCGTACATTTCCCTGAGAACAACTATTAGCTTCATATTGCACCTTACTCCAATGAAATGACTTCGCAAGTAGGATATAGGAAACCCCCAAGGTGTTCTGCATGTATGTGAAGAACAGCAGGTCGGCCAGAGGCAGGACAGAACTGATCAGGGATAGCATAGGAGGCAGGTAGGTCTTTAATATTTTACTTCAGTGTTCACAGGTGAGAGGGAACTTGACGACTATGAATTTTACAAATGAGGAAGTGAAGAATAGGTTACAAGTTTGCAGATGACATGAAGGATGGTATAGTTGGGGATAGTGTGGAGTGTTGTTGTAAGTTGCAATGGGACATTAACAGGATACAGAGTTGGGCTGAGATGTGATAGGTGGAGTTCAACCCAAAAGAGTGTGAAGTAATTCATTTTGAAAGGTCAAATTTGAAGGCAGAATACAGGATTAATGGCAAGATTCTTAGTAGTGTAGAACAGAGGAATCTTAAGTCCATGTCTATAGATCCCTCAAAGTTGCTATTTAAGTTGATAGGGTTGTTAAAGCAGCATATGGACGTTTGCTCTCATTATTCAAGGCACCATGAGGCAATGGCACAGCTCTAGTATTGTGGGGGAAGGCTGACGAGCTGAGGGCATGGATTGACACATGAAATTATAACATTTTAGCCATTAGAGAAACTTGGCTACCGGAGGGGCAGGACTGGCAGCTTAATGTTCCAGGGTTCCAATGTTTCAGATGTGATAGAGGCAGAGGGATGAAGGGTGGGGGAGGTGGCATTGCTAATCAGGGAAAATATTACAGCAGTGCTCAGGCAGGACAGATTAGAGGGCTTGTCTACTGAGGCCATATGGGTGGAGCTGAGAAACAGGAAAGGTTAATGGGGTTGTATTATAGACCACCCAATAGTCAGCGAGAATTGGAGGAGCAAATCTGCAGAGAGATAGCAGACAACTGCAGGAAACATAAAATTGTGATAGTAGGGGATTTTAATTTTCCACATATCGATTGGGACTCCCATACTGTTAAAGGTCTAGACGGGTTAGAGTTTGTAAAACATATCCAGGAAAGTTTTCTAAATCAATATAGAGGTACTGACTAGAGAGGATGCAATATTAGATCTCTTATTAGGAAACGAGTTAGGACAGGTGACAGAAGTGTGTGCAGGGGAACACCTTGGTTCCAGTGATCATAACACCATTAGTTTCAACAATCATGGATAAAGATAGATCTGGTCCTCAGGTTGAGGTTCTAAACTGGAAAAAGGCCAAATTTGAAGAAATGAGAAAGGATCTAAAAAGTGTGGATTGGGACAGGTTGTTCTCTGGCAAGGATGTCATTGGTAAATGGGAGGTCTTCAAAGGAGAAATTGAGAGATTGTATGTTCCTGTCAGGATTAAAGACAAAGTGAATAAGAATAAGGAACCTTGGTTCTCTAGGGATATTGGAATTCTAATAAAAAGGAGAGATGCATGACATGTATAGGAAACAGGGAGCAAATAAAGTACTGAGGAGTATAAAAAGAGTAAGAAAATACTTAAGAAATCAGGAGGGCTAAAAGACAATATGAGGTAGGTTTGGCGGTCAAGGTGAAGGATAGCTTCTACAGGTATACAAGAGAGCAGTACAGTACAGGAACAGGCCTTTCAGCCCACAATGTTGTGCTGAAACAACTAAATTAGTAATCAAATGGCCAACTAAATTAATCTCTTCTGCCCACGCAATGTCCATATATTTCCATTTTCCTCACAATCATATTAAAAGCAAAAGGATAGTAAGGGATAAAATTGGTCCTCTTGAAGTGCAGAGTGGTCAGCTATGTATGGAACCAAAAGAAATGGGGAAGATCTTAAATGGTTTTTTTGCGTCTGTATTTACTAAGGAAACTGGCATGGAGTCAATGGAAATAAGGCAAACAAGTAGTGAGGTCATGGAACCTATACAGATTGAAGAGGAGGACGTGCTTGCTATCTTGAGGAAAATCGGAGTAGATAAATCCCCAGGACCTGACAGGGTATTCCCTCGGACCTTGAAGGAGATGAGTGTTGAAATTTCAGGGGCCCTGGCAGAAATATTTTAAATGTCGGTATCTACAGGTCAGGTGCCAGAGGATTGGAGGATAGCTCATGTTGTTCCATTGTTTAAAAAAAGGCTCCAAAAGTAATCCATGAAATTATAGGCTGGTAAATTTGACATCAGTAGTAGGTAATTTATTGGAAGGAGTACTCAGAGATAGGATCTGCAAGTATTTAGATAGACAGGGACTTATTAGGGAGAGTCAACACTGCTCTGTGCGTGGTAGGTCATGGTTAGTTAGGAAGATTCAGTCGCTAGGAATACATGGTGAGGTAGCAAATTGGATTAGAAACTGGCTCAATGGGAGAAGCCAAGGAGTGGTAGTGGAGGATTGCTTCTCTGAGTGGAGGCCTGTGGTGTGGTGTGCCACAGGGATCAGTGCTGGGTCCATTGTTACTTGTCATCTATATCAATGAACTGGATGATAATGTGGTAAATTGGATCAGCAAATTTGCTGATGATACAAAGATTGGAGGTGTAGTAGACCGTGAGGAAGGTTTTCAAAGTCTGCAGAAGGATTTGGACCAGCTGGAAAAATGGGCTGAAAAATGGCAGATGGAGTTTAATACAGCCAAGTGTGAGGTATTGCACTTAAGTCGTCACTTTTATTGTCATTTCGACCATAACTGCTGGTACAATACACAGTTAAAAAATGAGAATGTTCAGTGTGATGGTGTTGGAGGTACTGCTCCTGATCCAGACTGACTGAGGTCTCCCAGTCAGGAAGTCTAGGATCCAGTTGCAGAGGGAGGTGTTCAGGCCCAGTAGGCTCAGCTTTCTAATCAGTTTCTGAGGGATGATTGTGTTGAATGCTGACTGAAGTCTATGAACAGCATCCAAACGCATGTCTTTTTTTGTCCAGGTGGGTTAGGGCCAGGTGGAGGGTGATGGCAATGGTGTTGTCTGTTGAGCAGTTGGGATGGCACGCAAACTGCAGGGGGTCCAGTGAGGGGGGCAGCAGGGTCTTAATATGCCTCATGACGAGCCTCTTGAAACACTTCATGATGGATGTGAGTGCAACAGGACAATAGTCATTGAGGCAGGAAACTGAAGACTTCTTTGGCACGGGGACGATGGTGGTGGCCTTGAAGCACGTTGGAACAGTGGCGCTGCTCAGCGAGATGTTGAAGATGTCAGTGAGAAGACCTGCTAGCTGGTCTGCACATCCTCTGAGCACTCTACCAGGGATGTTGTCTGGTCCAGCAGCCTTCCGTGGGTTGACCCTGCACAGGGTTCTTCTCACATCAGCCACAGTGAGACACAGCACCTGGTCACTCGTAGGAGGGGTGGACTTCCTCACCGCCACATCATTTTCCACCTCAAAATGGGCGTAGAAGTTATTCAGCGCATCTGGGAGGGAGGCATCACCCGCACAGTCAGGTGATGTTGTCCTATACAGGCAATCCCCGAGTTACGAACGTCCAACTTACGGACAACTCGTACTTACAAGCCGAGGAAGGAGAATGCCATCCACCATTTTAAGTCATTGCCGTTGTCACTGTGTTGTGTTTAACTTTGTATTTGGCTTAAATTTTTCTTAGTAAGATTCACCCTGACCCCGCCCCCCCCCCCCCCCCATTCCAGTCAGCTGATGGTGCAGTGAGATCAGCAATGGGCTAGAGAACGGAGGTTCCAGAGTTCGATTTAGTGACAGACTGCTCCTGTACCGGGTTGATTATCGATCCAGTGACTCCTGTACCATCCGTGTCAGGTTGATGTCAAGTTCGCAACCCGACCTTGTAAAAAAAAAACACTGCCACCTCCAGTTTAAACTCCCACTCGGAGTATTGTGGAAGATCAAATACCCAAACCCAGCACAGCCCCCACTTGTCCCATTTAACCTGTCTCAGTGCGGTGCAGTTTAGCACCCGGGGAATTTAGTGCTGTGGTCCTTAGGACCCAGCAGACCTCGGGAGCCGGCGCAGCCCGGGACCTACCGCCCGCCGTGTTTCTGTTCCATTGACGGGAAGCGATCGCGATTGAAAATAAAGTGGAAATAATAAAGCGTTTGGAAAGAGGTGAAACGCCATCGGTCATTGGAAAAACGTTAGGCTACAGTCGGACAATGATCGGAACAATTTTAAAGAATAACGGATAAAGTGAGAATAATGGAGCATGTGAAAGGCCCTGCCCTGATGAAAGCTACAATTATTACTAAGCAACGCAGTGGTTTAATTATTGGAATACATACATTTCTTAAGTGTTTTATATGCATAGAAAGGTAATATATACTAAGACAAACATTTGACTAACTGACGCTAAATAACAAACACGAGGAAATCTGCAGATGCTGGAAATTCAAACACACACAAAATGCTGGTGGAACACAGCAGGCCAGGCAGCATCTATAGGGAGAAGCACTGTCAATGTTTCGGGCCGAGACCCTAAATAATACCGGATGTACCTGTTCTGACTTATGTACAAATCCGATTTAAAGACAGACTCAGGAACGGAACTCGTACATAACCCGGGGAACTGCCTGTAATTGGTGATGTCCTGGATGCCCTTCCACATGCACCGTGTGTCACTGCTGTCCTGGAAGTGGCTGTGAATTTGCCGGGCATGTGCACGCTTTGCCCCTCTGATGGCCCGGGACAGTTTGGCCCTTGCTGTTGTTAGGGCTGCCTTGTCACCTGCTCTGAAGGCAGAGTCATGGGTCCTCAGCAGCGCACACACCTCCACTGTCATTCATGGCTTCTGGTTAGCACGTACAGTGATGGTCTTGGACAGAATAACATCAATGCACTTGCTGATGTTGTCGCGGATGTTGTGTACTCCTCTGAGTTGGTAGAGTCGCCACCAGTTGCAGCCTCCCTGAATATGTGCCAGTCATTGTGCACAAAGCGGTCTTGAAGAGCAGAGATGGCTCCTGCTGGCCAGGTTTTCACCTGCTTCTGAACTGGTCTGGAGTGCCTGATGAGCGGACTGTATGCTGGAATTAGCGTAACAGATGTAGAAGGAAAAACCAAGGTAGAACATACCAGGTAAATGGTAGGGCACTGAGGAGTGCAGTAGAACAGAGGGATCTGGGAATACAAAGTTCCCTAAAAGTGGCATGACAGATAGATAGGGTAGTAAGAGAGCTTTTGGTACATTGGCCTTTATAAATCAAAGTATTAAGTATAAGAGTTGGAATGTTATGGTGAGGTTGCATAAGGCATTGACGAGGCTGAATTTGGAGTGTGTGTGCAGTTTTGGTCATCAAATTACAGGAAGGATATTAATAAGGTTGAAAGAGTGCAGAGCAGATTTACAAAGATGTTGCCGGGACTTGAGAAACTAAGTTACCGAGAAAGGTTGAATAGGTTAGGACTTTATTCCCTGGAGCGTAGAAGAATGAGGGGAGACGATAGAGGTGTATAAAATTATGATGGGTATACATAAGTGAATGCAAGCAGGCTTTTTCCACTGAGGCTAGGGGAGAAAAAAACCAGAGGACATGGGTTAAGGATGAAGGGGTAAAAGTTTAAAGGGAACATCGGGGAGGGGGCTTCTTCACACAGTGGTGGGAGTGTGTAATGAGCTGCCAGATGTGGTAAATGCAGGCTCACTTTTAACATTTAAGAAAAACTTAGACAGGTATATGAATGAGAGTTGTATGGTGGGATATGGGCCAGGTGCCAGTCAATAGACAGTAGGTGCAGGAGTAGGCCATTCGGCCCTTCTAGCCAGCACCGCCATTCACTGCGATCATGGCTGATCATACACAATCAGTAGTCCGTTCCTGCCCTCTCCCCATATCCCTTGACCCCACTATCTATAAGAGCTCTATCTAACTTTCTTGAATGCATCCAGAGACTTGGCCTCCACTGCCTTCTGGGGCAGAGCATTCCACATATCCACCACTCTCTGGGTGAAAAAGTTTTTCCGCATCTCTGTTCTAAATGGCCTACCCCTTATTCTTAAACTGTGGCCTCACCCATCAGCGGGAACATGCTTCCTGCCTCCAGTGAGTCCAATCCCTTAATAATCTTATATGTTTCAATCAGATCCCCTCTCATCCTTCTAAATTCCAGTGTATACAAGCCCAGTCCTGTCATTCCGGGAATTAACCTTGTGAACCTACGCTGCACTCCCTCAATAGCAAGAATGTCCTTCCTCAAATTTGGAGACCAAAATTGCACAAAATACTCCAGGTGGGGTCTCACCAGGGCCCTTGTACAGCTGCAGAAGGACCTCTTTACTCCTATACTCAATTCCTCGTTATAAAAGCCAGCGTGCCATTAGCTTTCTTCACTGCCTGCTGTACCTGCATGCTTGCTTTCATTGACTGATGTACAAGAACACCTAGATCTCATTGTACTTTCCCTTTTCCCTAACTTGACTCCATTTAGATAGTAGTCTGCCTTCCTGTTCTTGCTACCAAAGTGGATAACCTCACATTTATCCACATTAAACTGCAACTGCCATACATTTGCCCACTCACCCAACCTGTCCAAGTCACCCTGCATTTCTCATAACATCCTCCTGACATTTCACACTGCCACCCCAGCTTTGTGTCATCAGCAAATTTGCTAATGTTACTTTTAATCCCCTTCATCTAAATCATTAATGTATATTAACGATTAATATTAGTCAGTAGGACTAGGCAGAAAAATGGTTCGGCACAGCCAAGGGCCAAAAGGCCTGTTTCTGTGCTGTATTGCTCTATGGTTCTCTACAACACCCTGGTTATGCCACACTTGGAATATAATGTTTGGTTTTGTTTACCTCACTATAGAAAGCTTCCACAACTTTGAGAGGATGCAGAGGAGATTTACCAGGATGATGCTTGGACTAGAGGGCATGTCTTATGAAGACAGCTTGAGCAAGCTAGGGATTTTCTGTTTGTAGAGGAGAATGATAGGTGTCTTGATAGAGGTGTACAAGGTAAGAGGCACAGATAGAGTGGATAGGCAGAAACTTTTTTTCCCAGGGCAGAAATAGCTAATACAAGGGAGCATAATTTTAAGGTGATTGGAGGGAATCATGGGGGGGGGGGGGGAATGTCAATAGTTATGCTCTTTACACAGAGTGCTGTGTACATGGAATGCCCTGCTAGGGTGGTGTGTTACGAATGTGCCACAACTCTGAGGGGCCGAAGGGTACAAAGTAGCCCCCATCCTTTTTGAGAATCGCAAGATCGCTATTAATTCGGGTCTGGGACCCAGGAAATGAGAGAGACTCCAGAATACACAGGGTTTGGAATGTGTCCTGGCCTCAGCAAGACGGAACCATTGATAACGGCTATTGTCTCTTGGAGACGGAATTGTGTATTGAGTACTGTACTATTCATTGAAACCCCTCAGGGGATGACCAGAGTGGGCTGGTTGAGGGATTGCATCATCCCAACCTGATTGACATCTGAGACCCTGTGAGTAAGAATAAAAGAGGGTCTGGGGAACAACCCCTTCAGACACACCAGGAGGAACGTATGAGACCGGTGGGGGCTTGTGTGTGTGTCCATCCTTGCCTGGATGACATGTCCTCCAAGGAACAGCCTCGCTAAAGGATGAATACGGATCAAGATCAGATAAAGGAAAGCCGGCAAGTTTCTAAAAATCTCTCTCTTCTCCAACCAAAAAGGCTGCAGCCTGAATGAACTGAGTGACTTTTATATTTCCATCGGACAATACATTATCCCCCTAGACAACGATAGAGCTTATTTCTTATTGATTATTATTATACCCACACTTTTAGATTTAGTATTGACGACGTATATTATCTGTATGTTTGCATTGATATTATTTGTGTATTTTTACTAATAAATACTGTTAAAAATAGTACCATCAGACTTCAACGGACCCCTCTATCTTTGCTGGTAAGTGACCCAGTTACGGGGTTCGTAACAGGTGGTAGAGGCAGAAACTCTTAAATGGCACATAGATGATAGAAAAGTGGAGGACTATAGGGAAGGATTAGATCAATCTTGAAGTACGTTAAAAGGTCGGCACAATATCACAGGCCAAAGGAGTTGTGCTGTAATGTTCTACGCATCAGGGGATCTCCTCTCCATAGCCTCCAACCATGTCCAACCCACTCTACCCACTTCCATTTCTTATCCAAGATAAATAGAAAACCCCTAGTAGACCCATGGTTTCTACCTGTGCTCGCCCTATTCAACTTGCTTCTTCAGACCTTCATTTATCCAATTCCCATCCACCTATATCCAGGATTCCTCTCACACCTTCGACCATTTTGAGAATTTCCAATACCCTGCCCCAACTGCCCTCCCATCACCACAACACTGTCTTTAGATACCTCCACAGTACATTTAGAATCTCCTGCTTCTTTCTGGGACAAACACCCAATCTGTTCCCTTTAACACTCAGCCACCAAGCAGAATTACTTTGATTACTCTTACTTTCTATAAATCATAGGAACAGCCATGGGCAATTGCCTGGGCCCTGGCTTCATGATGGCTATGCAGAACAGTCCTTGTACCAAACATACACTGTACCGCTCCCAAGTGTCTACGAACTCCACTGCTGCCACTTCTTGGACTCATGCACAACTTGTCACTCTATTCACTTTTGCCACAAACTTTAAATTCATTGAGTATTTCTGGCACCTCCCTTCTTTTTCCTAGATCTGTCGCCAACTCACGAAGTCAACTATCCACTGATATCTATTATAAACTTTTGGACTCTCACAGCTATCTCAACGACACCTGGACTCACCTTCTCCTACAAGAACAACACCCCCCGGTCCTAGCTTCAGTCTCTGCTGCACCCATTTGCAAGATGAAGTGTTCTGCTCCAGTACTTCTGAAGTGTTCTACCAAACTGAGGCCAGATGCAGATTAGATGAACACCACCTCATACTCTGCCTTGGTAGTCTCCAAGAAGATAGCTACTTTCCCCACCCCCCATTACCTCTTCTCCTTCCCACCCTCTCAATCTGCCCATCACCCACACCTTTTCCCCTCTTAGACCACTAGACAATAAGATATTGGAGCAGAATAAAGCTATTTGGCCCATCAAATTTGCTCCACCATTTCATCATGTCTCTTCCATTTTTCCTCAGCCTCAATCTGCTGCTTTCACCTCTCCTGCCAACACTCCCCCCCCCCCCCCCCCCCCACCAGTATCTCTTCATGCCCTGACCATCAGGAATCTATCAACCTGTCTTAAATAAAGACTTGGCCTCCACAGCTGCCTGTAGCAACAAATCCCACAGATTCACCACTCTCTGGCTGCAAACAACAGAAAATCTGCAGATACTGGAATGTGAGCAACACAAATGCTGGAGGAACTCAGCAGGCCAGGCAGCAGCCAGGAAAAGAGTACAGCCAAGGTTTTGGGTCAAAACCCTTCAGCAGGACTGGAGAAAAAAGAGCTGACTAGATTTAAAAGGTGGGGAGAGGGGACAGAGAAAAACAAGTGATAGGTGAAAACTGAAGGAGGAAGGATGAAGTAAAGAGCTGGGAAGTAAATTGATGAGAGACAGAAGACCATGGAAGGAAGGGGCAAGGAGCACCAGAGGGAGGCGTTGGGCAAGCAAAGAAATAAGGTGAGAAAGGGAAAAGGGGATGGGAAACGAAGGCAGAGAGTGGGGGCATTATCGAAAGTTCTAGAAATCAATGTTCATGCCATCAGGTTGGAGGCTACCCAACTGGAATATAAGGTATTGTTCCTCCAACTCAAGCACGGCCTCATCACAATAGTGGAAGAGACCATGGATAGACATATCAAAATGGGAATGGGAAGTGGAATTAAAATAGGTGGCTACTGGGAGATCCCGCTTTTTCTAACAGACGAAACTTAGGTGCTTGGTGAAGCAGTCTCCCAATCTGCATCTAATCTCACTAATATACAGGAGGCCACACTGGGACCACTGGATACAGTATACAACTCCAACTGACTCACAGGTGAAGTATCACGTCACCTGGAAGGACTGTTTAGGGCCCTAAATGGTAGTGAGGGAGTTGGTGTAGGGGCAATTATAAGTGATAAGGATAAGTGCCAGGAGGAAGATCAGTGGGGAGGACGAATGGACAAGGAAGTCACGTCGGGAGTGATCCCTGTGTAAAGCAGAAGTGGGGGGGGGGGGGGGGGGGGGGGGGGGGAGGGGGAGAGAGAGAGAGAGAGGAAAGATGGGCTTGGTGATGGGATCGCATTAGAGATGATGGAAGTTTCGGAGAATTACGTGCTGGATGTGGAGGGTGGTAGGGAGGACAATAGGAAACCCTATCCCTGGTAGGGTGGATGGAGGATGTGCATGAAATGGAAGAGATGCAGTTGAGAGCAGCATTGATGGTGGAGGTAGAAAAGCCCCTTTCTTTGAAAAAGCAGGCCATCTTCATTCTAGAAAGAGGGGGGTGGCATTTTAAGTATAGTCCAGGTAGCTTCAAGAGTCCATGATTTCTAATAAACATCAGTGGAGACAGACAGTGAGATCAAGAAAGGGGAGGGAGGTGTCAGAAAATAGACCAGGTAAATTTGAGGGCAGGATGGAAGTTGGAGGCGAAGTGGATGAAGTCGATGAGTTCAGCATGGCTGCAGGAAGCAGCATCAATGCAGTTGCAGTGTAATGTAGGAAAAGTGCGAGACAATCACCAGTGTAGGCTTGGAACAGAGTGTTCCACATAGCCGACAAACAGGCAGGCGTAGCTGGGACCCATGCAAGTGCTTGTGGCTACACTTGTTTGAAGGAAGTGGGAGGAACTAAAGGGGAAATTTAGAGAAAGGACAAGTTCCACTAGGCAGAGGAGAGTGGTGGAGGGGAATGGGGAACTCTGGCTAAACAAATTTCTTCATTTCTGTTCTAAGGACACCCCTCTACTCGAAGGCTGTTGTCCTCTAGTCTTGAACTCTTCCACCCTAGGAAACATCCACTCTATCAAGGCCTTCCACCATTCAATAGGTTTCCAATTAGGTCATCCCTCACTCTTCTGAATTCTAGTGAATACAAGCCCAGAGTTATCAACACTTCATATGACAAGCCCTTCAATCCTGGTATCAAATTTATGACCTCCTTTGAACTCCAGTTTCAGCACATTCCCAAGATAAAGGGGTCAAAAACTGCTCACAATACTCCAAGTGAGTCCTCACCCCTACTTCCTCAAAACTACCTGCCCCTCCACCCATCTTCATATCGTCTGCAAAATTAGCCATGAAACCATCAATTCAGTCACCCAAATTTATTGACATGTAACGTAAAAAGAAGTGGTCCCAACAGAGCCCCTGAGGAACACCACTGGTCATTGGCAGCCAAGCAGAAAAGTCTCCCTTTATACTCACTTTTCCTCTGCTCTAAACAGCCACTGCTTTATCCATGCTAGTATATTTTCTGTCATACCATGCTTGTTAAGTAGCCCTGTGTGACACCTTGTCAAAGGCCTTCTAAAAATCCAAGTACAGAACATCAACTGAATTTCCTTTGTCCATCCTGCTTGTTATTTCTTCAAATTCCAACAAATTTGTCAGGCAAGATTTTCCCTTGAGGAAACCATGCAGACTACAGCCTATTTTATTATGAGCCTCCAAGAAGCCCAAAACTACATCCTTATCAACTCCAATATTCCTGGCAAGGAACAGGAGGATTATAAAGATTAATAACGTGGCTGAGAGGATGGTGCAGAAGGGAGGGCTTCAGATTTGTAGATAATTGGGCCTTGTTCCAGGGAAGGTGGGATCTGTTCCGAAGGGATGGTTTACACCTGAACTGGAGCGGTACTAACATTCTTGCAGGAAAGTTTGCTAGAGCTTCTTGGGGGGGGGTTTAAAACTAAATTTGCAGGGGGCGGGGATCCAGAATGTGAGAGAGGATAGCGAGAGGAAGAATAAAGGACAGGTGGGGACTACACGGTTCCGGAATATTAAGTGTAGAGAGGAAGGTGGGGCGGAACAAGTGATAAGGAGGACACATGTACAGAGGGATGGTCTGACGGAACTTGGAGTTAAATGTGCAGAAAGAATAAGTAAATTTAGGAAGGACAACAAAATTCTAGGGGCGTATAGCCCGATGGGAGTTCGGGGAGCTGGGTTAAGCACAATAGGCAGCGATTCAAACAGAGAGAGGAGAAATGGGCTAAAAATTCTATATCTGAATGCACGAAGTGTCAGAAATAAGGCGGATGAGCTTGAAGCCCAGGTGCGAATGGGTAACTATGATGTTGTTGGGATGACGGAGACATGGCTGCAGGGAGATCAGACCTGGGAAATGAATGTACAAGGGTATACGTGCTATCGTAGGGACAGAAATGTGGGCAGAGGGGGTGGGGTGGCCCTGTTGGTGAGGAATGAGATTCAGTCCTTTGCAAGGGGGGACATAGGGTCAGGAGAAGTAGAGTCTGTGTGGATAGAACTGAGGAACAGTAAG
Organism: Hemitrygon akajei; assembly: GCF_048418815.1. Taxonomy (NCBI): domain Eukaryota; kingdom Metazoa; phylum Chordata; class Chondrichthyes; order Myliobatiformes; family Dasyatidae; genus Hemitrygon; species Hemitrygon akajei. The sequence continues at coordinate 4,312,667 of NC_133145.1, read as the reverse complement.
GGCAAAAGGACCCAAATGGCTGTTGTCTACAGGCCACCAAACAGTAGCATGGATATTGGGTGCAAGTTGAATAGGGAGTTAACATTGGCATGTGGCAAAGGTAATGTTGCAGTAGTTATGGGGGATTTCAACATGCAGGTAAACTAGGAGAATCAGGTTGGTGCTGGACCACAGGATAGGGAGTCTGTAGAGTGCCTACGGGATGCATTCTTGGAACAGCTTGTACGAGAGCCGACCAGGGACAAGACTATTCTGGATTTAGTGTTATGTAATGATCTGGATTTAGTGTTATGTAATGATCTGGATTTGATAAGTGATCTCGCAGTAAAGGAGCCATTAGGAGGTAGTGATCACAATATAATAAGCTTTTATCTGCAATTTGAGAAGGATAAGGGCAGCTCGGAGGTGTCAGTGTTGCAGATGAACAGGGGAAACTATGGAGCCATGAGGGAGGCGTTGGCCAAAGTTGACTGGACGGATAGCCTAGCAGAAAAGACAGTGGAACAGCAATGGCAGGTATTCTTGGGAATAATGCACAAGGTGCAAAATCAGTTCATCCCCCAGAGAAGGAAGGATTCAAAGGGGGGAAAGGGGCCACAGTGGTTGACAAAGGAAGTCAGAGATTGCATAGCATTAAAAAAAAAAGGAAATATGACAGAGCTAAGGTGAGTGGGAGGACAGATGATTGGGAAGTTTTTAAGGAACAACAGAACTTAACTAAAAAGACAATACAGGGAGAAAAAATGAGGTACAAACGCAAGCTAGCCAGGAATATAAAGGAAGATAGCAAAAGCTTTTTTAGGTATGTGAAGAGAAAGAAGATAGTTAGGAACAATGTTGGGCCCTTGAAGAATGAATTGGGTGAAACTGTTATGGGAAACAGAAATGGCAGAAGAATTTAATGAGTACTTTAGATCTGTTTTCACTAAGGAAGACACAAGCAATCTCCCAGATGTATGGATGGGCCAAGGACATAGGGTAACAGAGGAAATGAAACATTGACATTAGGAAGGAAACGGTGATGGGACTGAAGGCTGACAAATCCCCAGGTCCAGATGGTCTGCATCCTAGGGTACTAAAGGAGGTGGCCCTGGAAATTGCGGATGCATTGGTAATCATTTTCCAATGTTCCTTAGATGCAGGATCAGTTCCTGAGGATTGGAGAATGGCTAATGTTATCCCACTTTTTAAGAAAGGAGGGAGGGAGAAAACAGAGAACTATCGACCTGTCAGCCTGACATCGGTGGTGGGAAAGATGCCAGAGTCCATTATTAAGGATGAAATAGTGGCATATCTAGATAGCAGTGATGGGATTGGGCCGAGCCAGCATGGATTTACCAAGGGTAAATCATGCTTGACTAATCTGTTGGAGTTTTTTGAGGATGTAACCAGGAAGTTAGATGGGGGAGATCCAGTGGATGTAGTGTACCTCGATTTTCAGAAGGCATTTGATAAGGTCCCACATAGGAGATTGGTGGGTAAAATCAAAGCTCAGGGCATCGGGGGGAAGACATTGACGTGGATAGAAAACTGGTTGGCAGATAGAAAGCAAAGGGTAGCGGTGAATGGGTGTTTCTCGGAATGGCAGGTGGTGACTAGTGGGGTGCCACAGGGCTTGGTATTGGGACCACAGCTGTTTACCATTTACATTAACGATTTGGATGAAGGCATAGAAAATAACATCAGCAAATTTGCTGATAATACTAAGCTGGGTGGCAGTGTGACATGTGATGAGGATGTTAGGAGAATTCAGGGTGACTTGGATAGGCTGGGTGAGTGGGCAGATACTTGGCAGATGGTGTTTAATGTGAATAAGTGTGAGGTTATCCACTTTAGGAGTAAGAACAGGAAGGCAGATTATTATCTGAACGGTGTAGAGTTGGGTAAGGGAGTAATACAAAGAGATCTCGGAGTCCTTGTTCATCAGTCACTGAAGGTGAATGAGCAAGTGCAGCAGGCAGTGAAGAAGGCTAATGGAATGTTGGCCTTTATTACAAAGGGAATTGAGTACAAGAGCAAGGAAATCCTCTTGCATTTGTACAGAGCCCTGGTGAGACCACACCTGGAGTATTGTGTACAGTTTTGGTCTCCAGGGTTAAGGAAGGACATCCTGGCTGTAGAGGAAGTGCAGCGTAGATTCAAGAGATTAATTCCTGGGATGTCTGGTCTGTCTTACGCAGAGAGGTTAGAGAGACTGGGCTTGTACACGCTGGAATTAAGGAGATTGAGAGGGGATTTGATTGCAACATACAAGATTATTAAGGGATTGGACAAGATAAAGGCAGGAAATATGTTCCAGATGCTGGGAGAGTCCAGTACCAGAGGGCATGGTTTGAGAATAAGAGGTAGGTCATTTAGGACAGAGTTAAGGAAAAACTTCTTCTCCCAGAGAGTTGTGGGGGTCTGGAATGCACTGCCTCGGAAGGTAGTGGAGGTCCATTCTCTGGATGCTTTCAAGAAGGAGCTAGATAGGTATCTTATGGATAGGGGAATCAAGAGATATGGGGACAAGGCAGGAACCGGGTATTGATAGGAATTGATCAGCCATGATCTCAAAATGGCGGTGCAGGCTCGAAGGGCCGAATGGTCTACTTCTGCACCTATTGTCTAATATCTTCCAAACCACTGAGATCAGACTAATTGGCCTGTGATTTCCCTTCATGAAGGGTGGAGTGACATTTGCAATTTCCCAGAAAACTGAAACTATTCCAGCACCTTCCCTCCCATCCTACCTTTTATTCCATGGTCAATAGTCCTCTTATTAAACTCTCTTCTTCAGCACTGTTACTTAGCCCTCCCATCACCTCGTAGCTGCTTGCATCATTCCCACTCTTCACCTGCCCTTGGTCCCCCTCACCTGGATCCAGCTAATCAAACCACCAACTTTTGCACAATACCTCCCCCACCCCCAACTTTTTTTTTGTATATAAAGTATGCTGACCATCTCCCCTTTCCTTCCAGTCCTGAAAGGTCTCGACTAAAATTTGTCCATTTCCTTCCTCAGGTGGTGGCTGACCCCGAGTTCCTGCAGCAGTGTATGTTACTTCTGAAATATCCCCTTACTGAAAAGATGGCTTTCCCTCTGCCATAGTCAATGGAACTCATGCATTTCCTCAGGTTCCCATGTCTGCTCTCACCCATGATCAAAATGAACAGAGGAGTTCCCCTCAACCTCACCCTTCACCCCACCAGCTTCATCTAGCATACTTTACCACTTTGGTCAGCTCCAATTGGATCTGACTAGCAAACATCATCCCATTTTCCACAGGGACCACTATATGATTCCCAGGTCTGCTCAGCTCCTTCCAACACTTCCCTCTGCCCAGTACCTTCCCCGACAATCATGGGAGGTGCAACTGTCCCTGCACTCCTTCTGTCAGCACCTTCCAGCGACCTGAACCACCCTTTCAGGTGACAGAGATGCATGTGCACTTCCTAAATCTAATCCACTTTGCTGAGTGTAACCTTCCACACACAAGTGAGACTAGTGATTGTTTAGAAGAGCACCTATTCTGTCCACAAGGACCATTAAGCTTCCTCTTGCAATTCTTAAGGAGTTAGTCCTTAAACTGCTGGAGAACTGTGCGGAAAGATCAGGTGCTGTTTTCTCCTGGTAGGGATTAGTTTTTAGTTCCGAGTGCTCCCGTCATGTTTTATCATCCTGTAACCTTATCCTTCAATCTTTCTGAATTATGTTGGACAGCACACGTCTAAATGTCTCTCTCCAGCAAACTTCATCATGATCATGCAAACAGATGCTGGAAATTCAAGCAACACACACAAAATGCTGATGGAACGCAGCAGGCCAGGAAATATCTATAGGAAGTACAGTTGACGTTTTGGGTCAAGACCATTCGTGCCAAAGCAAACAGCGTTATGAAGGACCCCATGCACCCTTCATACAAACTCTTCTCCCATCTGGGAAAAGGCACCGAAGCATTTGGGCTCTCCCGACCAGACTATGTAACAGTTTCTTCCCCCAAGCCATCAGACTCCTCAATACCCAGACTCTGGACTGACACCAACTTACTGCCTTTACTGTGCCTATTGTCTTGTTTGTTATTTATTGTAATACCTGCACCGTCTTGTGCACTTTATGCAGTCCTGTAGTCTAGTGTAGTTTGTGTTGTTTTACTTAGTTCTTGTGTTGTTTTACGTAGTTCAATGTAGTTTTTGTACTGTTTCATGTAGCACCGTGGTCCTGAAAAACAACCTCTCGTTTTTACTGTGTATTGTACCAGCAGTTATGGTCGAAATGACAATAAAGTGACTTGACGGGTTTTGACCCAAAACGTCGACTGTACTTCTTCCTGCTGCGTTCCACCAGCATTTTGTGTGTGTTGCTTCATCATGACTCCAGTATTTCTACTATGTTTTAATGTTTCTTAATTGTACCTATGATTTTTTATGTTCTATCACTGAGCAGCAGTGAACCATCTGATTGGCCTATCAGAGTTCTCTTTGGGAACTAGTTGACTTGATCAGTATTTCTGATTTGGCTATTGTTCACGATCTTGCAGCCTTCCCCAGTGGAGGCAAGCATACTGCAAAACACCACCTCTTCCCACTTGGATAGCTTACAGCCCAGAGGTATAAGCAATGAATTTTCTTTTTTTCAGGTAACTTTTCATTTGATCTCCTTTTCCACACCACATATTACCTATTCCATCTCCCACTCACATAATTACTGAAGTTTCTTCTCCTTTAGCCCATCTTTCCCATCTCATCAGGGTCTATTTCCATCATTCCTCCCTTATCTGGTTCCATCATCTGCCAGTGTCTTCATCCTCCCTTTCAGCTCCATCTGCCATTCCCTCCTCACATTTCCACCTATTAACTATCAGCTTGTCTCAACATTTTGTACTCTTCCCTCTACTTCACTGACCAATCTACTTCCACTTATGCTCCCCCCCCCCCACCTTCACTCTTACGCACTTTCTAGCTTCCTCTGTACACCAAATCCTGATTCAGTGTCTCAGTTTGAAATGCCAATCAGCCTTTTGCCTCCACAAATGCTGCCTGACCTGCTGAGGTACTACAGCAGTTAGCTTTTGCTCTAGATTTCAGTACCTGCAAATGTACTCATCTTCAATGATATCCTGCCAAATGGGAATATAATCACATAATTCTCTCTTCATCTACCCAGAGCCTGTCACAGTCAGGGCATCACCAGTAATAACTTCTCTGCCCATACCTCTGGTAACACTCACTTACTATGGATCCTCACCTACATGCTGACCCTCAACACTGGACAGCAGATGACACTATTCAAATGTTCAAAGTTCAATGCAAACTATCAAAGTACATAGATGTTACCGCATCCTACCTTGAAATTCATTTTCTTGCAGGCAATTACAGGAAAATAAATAAATAAGACCATAAGACATAGCAGAATTAGGCTAACTGGCCCACCGAGTCTGCTCCGCCATTCAATCACAGCTGATCCTCATTTTTTCTCCTCCTCAACCCCAGTTCTCGACCTTCTCCCCATAACCTCTGATGCCATGGCCAATCAAGAATCTATCAATCTCTGCCTTAAATACACCTAACCTCCACAGCTGCATGTGGCAACAAATTCCACAAATTCACCATCCTTGGGCTAAAGAAATTTCTCTACATCTGTTTTTTTTAAAAAAGTATGCTATCTATCCCGAGGCTGTGCCTTCTTGAAAAAGTCTCGCCCACCATAGGAAACATTCTTTCTACATCTACTCCGTCTAGGCCTTTCAACATTCGAAAGGTTTCAATGAGATCCCTCCTCATCCTTCTGAATTCCAGTGAGTACAGACCCAGAGCCATCAAATGTTCCTCGTATGATAACCCTTTCATTCCTGGAATCATCCTTGTGAACCTCCTCTGGACCCTCTCCAATGCTAGCACATCTTTTCTAAATTGAGGGGCCCAAAACTTTACAATACTCAAGGTGAGGTCTCACCAGTGCTTTATAAAGCCTCAGCAACACATTTATGCTCTTCTAGACCTCTGAAATGAATGCTAACATGGCATTTGCCTTCCTCACCACTGACTCAACCTGCAAGTTAACCTTCAGGGTGTTCATGGACTCCAAGTCTCTCTGCATCTTAGATTCCTAGATTTTCTCCCCGTTTACAAAATAGTCCACACATTTCTTTCTACTACCAAAGTGCATGATCATGCATTTTACAATGAAACATTGTATTTTATTAGCCACTTTCTTGCCCATTCTCCTAATCTGTCCTTTGCATCCTACCTGTTTCCTCAACATTACCTGCCCCTCCACCAATCTTTGTATCATGTACAAACTTGGCAATAAAGCCATCTATTCCATCACCCAAATCATTTACATACAGCATAAAAAGTGGTCCCAACACCAACCCCTGCAGAACACCACCAGTCACTGGCAGCCAACAAGAATCCTTTCATTCCCAATCACTGCCTCCTACCAATTAGCCAATGCTCTAACCTTGTTAGTAACTTCCCTGTAAAACTATGGCCTCTTAACTTGGTAAGCAGTCTATGTGGCACCTTGTCAAAGGCCTTCTGAAAGTCCAAATACACAACATCCACTGCACACTGCATCCCCTTTATCCATCCTACTTGAAATCTCTTCAAAAATTTCCTACTCCAAAGAATTCCAACAGGTTCATCAGGCAGGATTTTCCCTGAAAGAAGCTATGCCGACTTTATACTATCTTGTCCCATGTCAGCAAGTACTCCATCACCTCATCCTTAACAAAGATTGACAAACACCAGTGTACAAAAGTCAAGCTTAAAGAGCCCTCAAAATGAGTCTGCTTTCGAGAAGTAGGGAACGAAGTGATGAATGCAGTTATCCTTGCCAAGTTCAGGAGCCTGATAGTTGTAGGGTAATAACTGTTCCTGAACTTATTGGTGCAGGACCCAAGGTTTCTGTACCTGCTGCCTGAAGTTGTAGTGAGAAGCAGGCAGGGCTTGGGTGGTGGGAATCTTTGATAATGGATGCTGGTTTCTTACGGCAGTGCTCCATGTAAGTGTACTCAATGGTAGGGAGGCTTTGGTTGTGATGCATTGGACTGTGTCCACCATTTTCTGCAGCCTGTTCTATTCCTGGTCATCAGTGTTTCCATACCAGGCCATGATGCAAGCAGCTAGGATACTCTTCAATGAGAAACTTTTATAGATTCACAGTTGTGGGTGACATGCCAATCTACAGAAACTTTTAAGAAAGTAGAGGCACTGTCATGCCTTCGTTGTGAAAACATTTGTGTGCTGGCTTCAGGACAGATCCTCTTAATGTTGATATCAAGTTACTGACCCTCTCCAGCTTTCTTCCCTTAACGTGGACTACTGAGAACTTAATTTTGCATCACTCTTCACCATAGAAAACACCTGCAATATGCCAGAAATTCTTAAGACTCAAGGGGCAGAAGCGATTGCAGTTACTACCAAGGAAACGTGGTTAGGAAGCTGAAGGGTCTCAAAGTACATATGTCACCTGGACCAGATAGATTACACCTGAACAGATTGATTAGTAATCTTTCAAAAATCACTAGATAATGGAATGGTTCTGGAGGACAGGAAAATTGCAAATGCTACTCCACTCTAAGAATGGAAGGAGACAGAATAAAGGAAACTGTAGGCCAGTGAGCCTGACCGCAGTGGTTGGGAAGATGTTGGAGTTCATTATTAAGAATGAGGTTTTGGCTACTTGCAGGCACATGATAAAATAGGCCAAAGTCAGCATGGTTTTCTTAAGATATGTTAGAATTCTTTGAGGAAATAACAGACAGCATAGACAGAGACAGTGGAGGTTGTTAACTTGGATTTTCAGAAGATCTTAGACAAAGTGCCACACTCGAGGCTGCTAAACACAGTAAGAGCACGTGATATTACAGGAAAGATTCTAGCATGGATAGAAGATTGGCTTGCTGGCAGGAGGCAAAGAGTGGGAATAAATGGGGTATTTTCTGACTATCTGCAAGTGACTAGCGCGTTCCACAGGGATCAGTGTTGGGACCGCTTCTTTTCACATTATAGATCAATGATTTGGATGATTGAATTGATGGCTTTGTGGCCAAGTTTGCAGATGATACAAAGATAAGTGGAGGGGCAGGTCTTGTTGAGTAAAAGGGGTCTGCAGAAGGACTTCAACAGATTAGCAGGATGGGCAAAGAAATGGAATATAGCGTACAGTCATGCATTTTGGTTGAAGGAGTAAAGATGGAGACCAGGCAAATTTAGAAATCAGAGTTGCAAAGAGTCTTGGGAATCCTCATGCAGGATTCCCCAAAAGGCAATTTGCAGGTTGAGTAGGTAGTGAGAAAGGCAAATTCAGTGTTAGCATTCATTTAAAGAGGACTACAATACAAAAGCAAGGATGTAATGCTGAGGCTTCATAAGGCACTGGTGAGACCTCACCTTGAGTATTATGAGGTATTGGTCAGACTGCAACTGGAATATTGAGTAGGTTTGGGCCACTTATCCAAAAAAGATGTGCTAGTATTGGAGAGGGTCCAGAGAATGATCCTGGAACAAAACAGTTTATGTATGATGGCTTTAATGCCTGTACTCTGGAGTTCAGAAGAATGCCAAGAGATCTCATTGAAACCTAGCAAATACAGAAAGGCCTAGACAGTGGATGGGGAAAGGATGATTCCTATTGTGGGCAAGTCCAAGGCCAGAGGGGACAACCTCAGAAAACAGATCCCTTCAGAATAGAGATGAGGAGGAAATTCTTTAGCTATAGGATGCTAAATCTGTGGAATTCATTAACACAGACAGCTGTGAAGGCCAAGCCGTTGAGTATATTTAAAGCAGAGGTTGATAGGTTCTTGATTACAACAAGAAAAAGTCTGCAGAAACCGAGCAACACACAAACACTGGAGGAATTCAACAGGCCAGACAGCATCTATGTAAAAAAGCAAAGTTGATGTTTCAGGCCAAAACTTTTCAGCAGGATTGGAGAAAAAAGGTTGAAAAGTGGGAGGAGCGGAGAGAGAAATGCCAGGTGATAGCTGAGACTTGGGGGGGAGATGGATGAAACAAAGAGCTAGGAAGTTGTTTGGGGAAAGAGACAGAAGACCATGGAAGAAGAAAGCAGGAGAGGAGCACCAGAGGGAGGCAGTGTGCGGGCAAGAAGATAACAAGAGAAAGGGGCAAGGGGATGGGAAATGGTGAATTGGGAGCAGAAGCATTACTAGAAGTTTGAGAAATCGATGATCATGCTGTCAGGATTGAGGTTACCCAAACGGAGTACAAGATGTTATTTCTCCAACCCAATTGTGGCTTTATCACAACACTGGAGGCAGCCATGGATGGACATATCAGAAAGGGAATGGGAAGTGGAATTAAAATGGGTGGCCATTGGGAGATCCCACTTGTTCTCCTAGTCTCCCAATCTATGTTGGGTGTCACCGAAATACACACCGGGAGCACCGAACACAGTATATGACTCCAACAGACTCTCAGGTGAAATGTCGCCTCACCAGGAAGGACTGTTTGGGGCCCTGAATGGTCATGAGTGAGGAGGTGTAGGGGTAGGTGAAGCACTTGTTCCACTTGCAAGGATAAGTGCCAGGAGGGAGATCAGTGAGGAGGGACAAATGGACTAGGGAGTTGCGCTGGGAGTGATCCCTGTGGAAAGCAAAAAGTGTGGGGGGGAGGGGGAAGATGTGCTTGGTGGTGAGACCCAGGTGGAGGTGGCAGAAGGTTCTTGATTAGTAAGGGGAGAAGGGGGTTGAGAGGGTTAATAAGTCAGCCATGATGGAATAGTGCTGCAGATTTGATTGGCCAAATATCCTAATCCTGCACCTTATGACTCATGCACCCTGGCTTCTACCTCCTGGACTCAATAATCAGCTCTTTCCTTTTGTAGATGTTGAGTGCTGTGGCATCAATTAACCAGCTTTTCATTCCCCCACTTGTAGTCATATCCTAACTAGGTTTATTAATCTATGCTCAGAGCTGTTCCCAATTCCATAATGCTCATCCTGGTTTTCAAATTACTCCATTTTACAATACCCACCCCCTTCCCCCACAATATCTCTGCAATCTCTAAACCCACACCACTATTTCTCCAATGTTAGAGGCCGCTCTATTAAGGGAGTGGCTGCACTAAAGGCAGGAACAGCAACAGTACAAGCCACTACCTAAAACTTATAAAATAGAAAATAATCATTAGATCAGGCAACATCTGTGGAAAGAGACAGGAGTTAAAATTTCAGTTTTGAAGACCTTTCAGAGATGGGAAATAAAAGCAGTTTCCTTTTTAAATTGGAGGCTGTGAGGAGGGACAGATAAGACAAAGGTAAGGATCGGCCAGGGCTGCTATGGGGATGAGCTACAGATGACATCCTATTGATGACAGCAAGAAATAATACAAAAAAGGAATTTGAAAACTGCAAAATGCAGAGCTGCACAGTTCCTTTGTGTTCTTTCCAACTGCCTTTAGAACCTATTAAGCAAATGAAAGCATCTACTGCCAATTCCGGCAACTGATGCGCCATCTCTAGACCAATCTTATAATCTTCACTGCACACACCCTATGGCAAATACAAGCTATCTGCTTTAGGAACTCAGCTGGTAGGGCAGTATTCATAGAGGAAAGGAACTGCCAACATTTCAGGTCAAAACTCTACATCAGGATCAAGTGGAGAGGGGAGATGGCCAGTATAAAGAGAGGGAATGGGACCCTTTCGAAAACTTGTGGGAATATTTATAGGTCACATCCCACATTTATTCTTATCTATTCTAATAGCTACATCCATGAAGAACTCCAATATGCCTTTCATTAATCCATGTCAATCATTCAATCTTCTATTCTTCTCGAGGTGCTCTACTTAAATCCATTCTAGATTCCAGAATTTTCCCTACTAATAACATCATGCTGATAAGTCAGTTCTAATTTTTTTCTCCCTCGAAAAGTATGATCACATTTGTTAGTCCCCATTTACTAGTAACTAATAACCCCTCTAGTTGCTAAGCCTGTATATTAAATCCACAAGGAAACTCAGTAAAGCACGTTTGTTCATGCGAACTCACAATCTTTAATTAAGTGCTTATTACAAGCAAATTAGCAGACTGCTTTTTGACCAACACCTAGGCAGTGCACAAAGCAAGTCCAAAGCTTTTCAATCAAGCACCACCTTTACATGTCCAATAATGTAGACGTTAATTAATAAAGTTATTCAGGTTTCCAACCTACCACGAGAGCAATCAGCCGCTTAAAATAAGCCGAACGAATGTGGTTGGATATGTCTGAATACTGCAGGTTTACAGTGATAGACAATGAAAGAGGGACCCACCCATCGGTCTGGAACAGGGCCATTTCATGAATTTGAGTTGGTCATCGGTAAACTCCACAGTCACCGACTACATAAGCAGCAGCAGAGCTTTATTTTAAAAAAAATTAAAGATGGTCAGAATTTTGCCTTTAAGGGTAAAGACTGCCGAGATGGTTTCTATTGTCAGAACCAACCATATTCTGTACGTGCACAAGGAGCCGTTATTACACTTAGCTTCCCACGGGTTTACAGGATGGCTAGTTTTTACCCAATTAGTGTTAGTGTCAAGTCTGCTGCGGCGTCGTTTTAATGCTGTACACGCAATTCGTCAAGACAAGCAGTGGTCGCCCGATACCCCGGGTACCATCAGCTGGCACAGATAAAATGCGTCTGCCCCCAAGGAGACAGCTTGGCTGCAACAATGCAGCTCCGTCTGGCCGCTGAGGGGAACAACGCCCAGACCCGACAGGGCCACCCCCCTGCCGGACGGGGGAGGGGTGGGGCGAACCAACCCCGTCTCCCGGGCAACCGCGGCTCGGAAGCCTCTCCTCTCCTCTCCTCTCCCCACCCTCCGTCGGAATACCTGGAACTGCTGCGACCTGTGGAGTCCAGGCCTTGGAAAGTGGTTGTGGTGGTCATGTCTCCCGCTCCGCAATCACCCAACTGCCGTCCGTCTGCCCCGCAACCGGCTCTCGGTCCGCCCGCCCGCCGCCGCGGCTTTATTTACCAACTGCGAGCGCTCTGATTGGCGCGGGCGCCGGAGCCCAGGCTTCCCGCTCTCCCATTGGCAGGGAGGGCCAACCGTGCGCGGCCTCGCGAGCGGCCATTGGCTATTGGCGCTGCCAGTCATGTCCCGGGGGGAGGCTGGACGGCGCGGGCTTTGTTCGGGATGAGATGATGTAATGAGTAAACGGGCGCGTCTCCCCGGCGTGGCAGCACCGGACAAAGGGGTAGAGTGGCCGCGGCCAGGGACAAGCCGGCTCTTGGGACACCTCTGTCAAACTCTCGCTGGATGACCACAATTACACTGAACACATGCCCTCGGGGAAGAAAACAGGCGTGTGTTGGTTTGTTTGTGGACACAGTTTCTACACTACACCTAATAATACTCATTTAAAACCGAAACACCAACAGCAACGCGTCTTCTTCTACACTAGAACTGAACCATAACATTGATTGTGAAGAACTTTAATTGCTGTGATTTAATTCATTGCTAAGCGGTAAATTTCAACCCTCTTCAGCTAAATGAGAAACATTGTATACCGACCGCCACGACGGGTTGTCAGCATTCCGTGTTTCCTGACTGGAAATAATGGCCACCGCTCCCTGGATCACCCCTTGCTTATCAAAAATCTATACAACTACTGTGTTTTGAGGGAGAGTTCAATAAAGACTCGCAATTCAATTGAATTGACTTTATTTCTTACATCCTTCTCATACATGAGGAGTAAAAATCTTTACATCTCCATCACAATGTGCAATCATAGTAATTTATAATAAATAGAACAGTCAGTGTAATATAGAGTACACTCAGATCAGTGTGAGTTCATCAGTCTGATGTCCTGGTGGAAAAAGCTGTCCCAGAGCCTGTTGGTCCTGGCTTTTATGCTGCGGTACCGCTTCCCGGATGGTAGCAGCTGGAATAGATTGTGGTTGGGGTGACTTGGGTCCCCAATGATCCTTCGGGCCCTTTTCACACACCTGTCTTTGTAAATGTCCTGAATCATGGGAAGTTCACGTCTACAGATGCACTGGGCTGTCCACACTACTCTCTGCAGAGTCCTGCGATTAAGGGAGGTACAAGTTCCCATACCAGGCAGTGATGCAGCCAGTCAGGATGCTCTCAATTGTGCTCCTGTAGAAAGTTCTTTGGATTTGGGGTCCCATATCAAACTTCCTCAACCATCTGAGGTGAAAGAGGTTGACCACACATTTCACCACACAGCTGGTGTGTACAGACCACGTGAGGTCCTCGGTGATGTGGATGCTGAGGAACTTGAAGCTGTTCACCCTCTCAACCCCAGATCCATCGATGTCAGTAGGGGTTAGCCCATCTCCATTCCTCCTGTAATCCACAACTAGCTCCTTTGTTTTTGCAACATTGAGGGAGAGGCTGTTTTCGTGACATCACTGTGTCAGAGAGATAACTTCTTCCCTGTAGGCCACCTCGTTATTGTTTGAGATAAGGCCAATCAATGTAATGCTGTCGGTAAATTTAATTAGCAGATTGGAGCTGTGGATGGCAATACTGTCATGGGTATACAGGGAGTAAAGGAGGGGACTCAGTACACAGCCCTCTGAAATCAAAACTTTCACCTCATCTTCAAGCTAAATGGTCATCCCGTACTTTTAAACAAGAAAAAAACCCAGCCTTTTTACATCCACCACAGCCTTGTCTTTTCCACTTTGAAAAATCTCCTCTTTCAATCAAGTCCTCTTTCACTCTTCTAAGCTCCAGTGGATGCAACCTTTCCTGTCCAATCTTGCTTTGTAAGACAACCACCTACGTTGTGTATCAGTGTACAGTACACTGTTCTTACATCCTGAAATAAAGTCACAATTCTAAAGTCCAACCTTCATATTTTTGATTTTAATTCCTCTCGCAATAAGCAGTAACATCCTTTTATCTTTCCTAATTATTTGCATAGTAGCCTGTTGCAAATCAGTTCTTGTGGTGCCACACCCCTCTGCAGTCTCTCACTGTGTAGATGTGATGCATTTGTGTTTTTCAAAAATGGACAATTCCACCTTTTCCTTCAGATCTTCGCCTACTCTCTTAACTGATGGCCACTTTGTAGCCTCCTTATATCCTCTTCATAACTTGTTTCTTTGTGTCATCTGTGAATCAGGAATCATTACCTTGGTGCCTTTGTTTATTTTAAATGGTAGAAGTCAAGACCCCGGCAATTACCCGATTTGCTACATTGAAATGTAGAAAATGTAGGGTCTATATGTATGGAAATGCTAGCAGGCAGGTGTTTTAGGTGAGAGGGGTAGAAAATGTATGGCCTATAGGTATATAAATGCCAGCAGGCAGGTGCTTCAGATAGCTTAAAGGAGGTAAACAGAGCAAGCTTTTTTTACACAGAGAGTGTTTAATGCCCGGAGTGCTCTCCCAGGGGTCGTGGGAGAGGCAAATAGTGTGTGTTTAATACCCGGAGTGCACTCCCAGGGGTCGTGGGAGAGGCAAATACTGTAAGGAGTTTAATACCCGGAGTGCACTCCCAGGGGTCGTGGGAGAGGCAAATAGTGTGTGTTTAATGCCCGGAGTGCACTCCCAGGGGTCGTGGGAGAGGCAAATACTGTGTGTTTAATGCCCGGAGTGCACTCCCAGGGGTCGTGGGAGAGGCAAATACTGTAAGGAGTTTAATACCCGGAGTGCACTCCCAGGGGTCGTGGGAGAGGCAAATACTGTAAGGAGTTTAATACCCGGAGTGCACTCCCAGGGGTCGTGGGAGAGGCAAATAGTGTAAGGTGTTTAATGCCCGGAGTGCACTCCCAGGGGTCGTGGGAGAGGCAAATAGTGTAAGGTGTTTAATGCCTGGAGTGCACTCCCAAGGGTCGTGGGAGAGGCAAATAGTGTAAGGTGTTTAATGCCCGGAGTGCACTCCCAGGGGTCGTGGGAGAGGCAAATAGTGTGTGTTTAATGCCCGGAGTGCTCTCCCAGGGGTCGTGGGAGAGGAAAATAGTGTGTGTTTAATGCCCGGAGTGCACTCCCAGGGGTCGTGGGAGAGGCAAATAGTGTAAGGTGTTTAATGCCCGGAGTGCACTCCCAGGGGTCGTGGGAGAGGCAAATAGTGTAAGGTGTTTAATGCCCGGAGTGCACTCCCAGGGGTCGTGGGAGAGGCAAATAGTGTAAGGTGTTTAATGCCCGGAGTGCACTCCCAGGGGTCGTGGGAGAGGCAAATAGTGTAAGGTGTTTAATGCCCGGAGTGCACTCCCAGGGATCGTGGGAGAGGCAAATAGTGTAAGGTGTTTAATGCCCGGAGTGCTCTCCCAGGGGTCGTGGGAGAGGCAAATAGTGTAAGGTGTTTAATGCCCGGAGTGCACTCCCAGGGGTCGTGGGAGAGGCAAATAGTGTAAGGTGTTTAATGCCCGGAGTGTACTCCCAGGGGTCGTGGGAGAGGCAAATAGTGTAAGGTGTTTAATGCCCGGAGTGCACTCCCAGGGGTCGTGGGAGAGGCAAATAGTGTAAGGTGTTTAATGCCCGGAGTGCACTCCCAGGGGTCGTGGGAGAGGCAAATAGTGTGTGTTTAATGCCCGGAGTGCACTCCCAGGGGTCGTGGGAGAGGCAAATAGTGTAAGGTGTTTAATGCCCGGAGTGCTCTCCCAGGGGTCGTGGGAGAGGCAAATAGTGTAAGGTGTTTAATGCCCGGAGTGCACTCCCAGGGGTCGTGGGAGAGGCAAATAGTGTGTGTTTAATGCCCGGAGTGCACTCCCAGGGGTCGTGGGAGAGGCAAATAGTGTAAGGTGTTTAATGCCCGGAGTGCACTCCCAGGGGTCGTGGGAGAGGCAAATAGTGTGTGTTTAATGCCCGGAGTGCACTCCCAGGGGTCGTGGGAGAGGCAAATAGTGTAAGGTGTTTAATGCCCAGAGTGCACTCCCAGGGGTCGTGGGAGAGGCAAATAGTGTGTGTTTAATGCCCGGAGTGCACTCCCAGGGGTCGTGGGAGAGGCAAATAGTGTGTGTTTAATGCCCGGAGTGCACTCCCAGGGGTCGTGGGAGAGGCAAATAGTGTGTGTTTAATGCCCGGAGTGCACTCCCAGGGGTCGTGGGAGAGGCAAATAGTGTGTGTTTAATGCCCGGAGTGCACTCCCAGGGGTCGTGGGAGAGGCAAATAGTGTAAGGTGTTTAATGCCCGGAGTGCACTCCCAGGGGTCGTGGGAGAGGCAAATAGTGTGTGTTTAATGCCCGGAGTGCACTCCCAGGGGTCGTGGGAGAGGCAAATAGTGTGTGTTTAATGCCCGGAGTGCACTCCCAGGGGTCGTGGGAGAGGCAAATAGTGTGTGTTTAATGCCCGGAGTGCACTCCCAGGGGTCGTGGGAGAGGCAAATATTGTGTGTTTAATGCCCGGAGTGCACTCCCAGGGGTCGTGGGAGAGGCAAATAGTGTGTGTTTAATGCCCGGAGTGCACTCCCAGGGGTCGTGGGAGAGGCAAATAGTGTAAGGTGTTTAATGCCCGGAGTGCACTCCCAGGGGTCGTGGGAGAGGCAAATAGTGTGTGTTTAATGCCCGGAGTGCACTCCCAGGGGTCGTGGGAGAGGCAAATAGTGTGTGTTTAATGCCCGGAGTGCACTCCCAGGGGTCGTGGGAGAGGCAAATAGTGTAAGGTGTTTAATGCCCGGAGTGCACTCCCAGGGGTCGTGGGAGAGGCAAATAGTGTAAGGTGTTTAATGTCCGGAGTGCACTCCCAGGGGTCGTGGGAGAGGCAAATAGTGTAAGGTGTTTAATGCCCGGAGTGCACTCCCAGGGGTCGTGGGAGAGGCAAATAGTGTGTGTTTAATGCCCGGAGTGCACTCCCAGGGGTCGTGGGAGAGGCAAATAGTGTGTGTTTAATGCCCGGAGTGCACTCCCAGGGGTAGTGGGAGAGGCAAATAGTGTGTGTTTAATGCCCGGAGTGCACTCCCAGGGGTCGTGGGAGAGGCAAATAGTGTGTGTTTAATGCCCGGAGTGCACTCCCAGGGGTCGTGGGAGAGGCAAATAGTGTAAGGTGTTTAATGTCCGGAGTGCACTCCCAGGGGTCGTGGGAGAGGCAAATAGTGTAAGGTGTTTAATTCCCGGAGTGCACTCCCAGGGGTCGTGGGAGAGGCAAATAGTGTAAGGTGTTTAATGCCCGGAGTGCTCTCCCAGGGGTCGTGGGAGAGGCAAATAGTGTAAGGTGTTTAATGCCCGGAGTGCACTCCCAGGGGTCGTGGGAGAGGCAAATAGTGTAAGGTGTTTAATGCCCGGAGTGCACTCCCAGGGGTCGTGGGAGAGGCAAATAGTGTGTGTTTAATGCCCGGAGTGCACTCCCAGGGGTCGTGGGAGAGGCAAATAGTGTGTGTTTAATGCCCGGAGTGCACTCCCAGGGGTCGTGGGAGAGGCAAGTAGTGTAAGGTGTTTAATGCCCGGAGTGCACTCCCAAAGGTCGTGGGAGAGGCAAATAGTGTGTGTTTAATGCCCGGAGTGGACTCCCAGGGGTCGTGGGAGAGGCAAATAGTGTGTGTTTAATGCCCGGAGTGCACTCCCAGGGGTCGTGGGAGAGGCAAATAGTGTGTGTTTAATGCCCGGAGTGCACTCCCAGGGGTCGTGGGAGAGGCAAATAGTGTAAGGTGTTTAATGCCCGGAGTGCACTCCCAGGGGTCGTGGGAGAGGCAAATAGTGTAATGTGTTTAATGCCCGGAGTGCTCTCCCAGGGGTCGTGGGAGAGGCAAATAGTGTGTGTTTAATGCCCGGAGTGCATTCCAGGGGTCGTGGGAGAGGCAAATAGTGTGTGTTTAATGCCCGGAGTGCACTCCCAGGGGTCGTGGGAGAGGCAAATAGTGTAAGGTGTTTAATGCCCAGAGTGCACTCCCAGGGGTCGTGGGAGAGGCAAATAGTGTGTGTTTAATGCCCGGAGTGCACTCCCAGGGGTCGTGGGAGAGGCAAATAGTGTGTGTTTAATGCCCGGAGTGCACTCCCAGGGGTCGTGGGAGAGGCAAATAGTGTAAGGTGTTTAATGCCCGGAGTGCACTCCCAGGGGTCGTGGGAGAGGCAAATAGTGTGTGTTTAATGCCCGGAGTGCACTCCCAGGGGTCGTGGGAGAGGCAAATAGTGTGTGTTTAATGCCCGGAGTGCACTCCCAGGGGTCGTGGGAGAGGCAAATAGTGTGTGTTTAATGCCCGGAGTGCACTCCCAGGGGTCGTGGGAGAGGCAAATAGTGTAAGGTGTTTAATGCCCGGAGTGCACTCCCAGGGGTCGTGGGAGAGGCAAATAGTGTGTGTTTAATGCCCGGAGTGCACTCCCAGGGGTCGTGGGAGAGGCAAATAGTGTGTGTTTAATGCCCGGAGTGCACTCCCAGGGGTCGTGGGAGAGGCAAATAGTGTAAGGTGTTTAATGCCCGGAGTGCTCTCCCAGGGGTCGTGGGAGAGGCAAATAGTGTAAGGTGTTTAATGCCCGGAGTGCACTCCCAGGGGTCGTGGGAGAGGCAAATAGTGTAAGGTGTTTAATGCCCGGAGTGCACTCCCAGGGGTCGTGGGAGAGGCAAATAGTGTAAGGTGTTTAATGCCCGGAGTGCACTCCCAGGGGTCGTGTGTAAGGTGTTTAATGCCCGGAGTGCTCTCCCAGGGGTCGTGGGAGAGGCAAATAGTGTTTGTTTAATGCCCGGAGTGCACTCCCAGGGGTCGTGGGAGAGGCAAATAGTGTGTGTTTAATGCCCGGAGTGCACTCCCAGGGGTCGTGGGAGAGGCAAATAGTGTGTGTTTAATGCCCGGAGTGCACTCCCAGGGGTCGTGGGAGAGGCAAATAGTGTAAGGTGTTTAATGGCCGGAGTGCACTCCCAGGGGTCGTGGGAGAGGCAAATAGTGTGTGTTTAATGCCCGGAGTGCACTCCCAGGGGTCGTGGGAGAGGCAAATAGTGTAAGGTGTTTAATGGCCGGAGTGCACTCGCAGGGGTCGTGGGAGAGGCAAATAGTGTAAGGTGTTTAATGGCCGGAGTGCACTCCCAGGGGTCGTGGGAGAGGCAAATAGTGTAAGGTGTTTAATGCCCGGAGTGCACTCCCAGGGGTCGTGGGAGAGGCAAATAGTGTAAGGTGTTTAATGCCCGGAGTGCACTCCCAGGGGTCGTGGGAGAGGCAAATAGTGTGTGTTTAATGCCCGGAGTGCACTCCCAGGGGTCGTGGGAGAGGCAAATAGTGTAAGGTGTTTAATGCCCGGAGTGCACTCCCAGGGGTAGTGGGAGAGGCAAATAGTGTGTGTTTAATGCCCGGAGTGCACTCCCAGGGGTCGTGGGAGAGGCAAATAGTGTGTGTTTAATGCCCGGAGTGCACTCCCAGGGGTAGTGGGAGAGGCAAACAGTGTGTGTTTAATGCCCGGAGTGCACTCCCAGGGGTCGTGGGAGAGGCAAATAGTGTAAGGTGTTTAATGCCCGGAGTGCACTCCCAGGGGTAGTGGGAGAGGCAAATAGTGTGTGTTTAATGCCCGGAGTGCACTCCCAGGGGTCGTGGGAGAGGCAAATAGTGTGTGTTTAATGCCCGGAGTGCACTCCCAGGGGTAGTGGGAGAGGCAAATAGTGTGTGTTTAATGCCCGGAGTGCACTCCCAGGGGTCGTGGGAGAGGCAAATAGTGTGTGTTTAATGCCCGGAGTGCACTCCCAGGGGTCGTGGGAGAGGCAAATAGTGTAAGGTGTTTAATGCCCGGAGTGCACTCCCAGGGGTCGTGGGAGAGGCAAATAGTGTGTGTTTAATACCCGGAGTGCACTCCCAGGGGTCGTGGGAGAGGCAAATAGTGTAAGATGTTTAATGCCCGGAGTGCACTCCCAGGGGTCGTGGGAGAGGCAAATAGTGTGTGTTTAATGCCCGGAGTGCACTCCCAGGGGTCGTGGGAGAGGCAAATAGTGTAAGGTGTTTAATGCCCGGAGTGCACTCCCAGGGGTCGTGGGAGAGGCAAATAGTGTAAGATGTTTAATGCCCGGAGTGCACTCCCAGGGGTCGTGGGAGAGGCAAATATTGTGTGTTTAATGCCCGGAGTGCACTCCCAGGGGTCGTGGGAGAGGCAAATAGTGTAAGGTGTTTAATGCCCAGAGTGCACTCCCAGGGGTCGTGGGAGAGGCAAATAGTGTGTGTTTAATGCCCGGAGTGCACTCCCAGGGGTCGTGGGAGAGGTAAATAGTGTAAGGTGTTTAATACCCGGAGTGCACTCCCAGGGGTCGTGGGAGAGGTAAATAGTGTAAGGTGTTTAATACCCGGAGTGCACTCCCAGGGGTCGTGGGAGAGGCAAATAGTGTAAGGTGTTTAATGCCCGGAGTGCACTCCCAGGGGTCGTGGGAGAGGCAAATAGTGTAATGTGTTTAATGCCCGGAGTGCACTCCCAGGGGTCGTGGGAGAGGCAAATATTGTAAGGTGTTTAATGCCCAGAGTGCACTCCCAGGGGTCGTGGGAGAGGCAAATAGTGTAAGGTGTTTAATGCCCGGAGTGCACTCCCAGGGGTCGTGGGAGAGGCAAATAGTGTGTGTTTAATGCCCGGAGTGCACTCCCAGGGGTCGTGGGAGAGGCAAATAGTGTGTGTTTAATGCCCGGAGTGCACTCCCAGGGGTCGTGGGAGAGGCAAATAGTGTAAGGTGTTTAATGCCCGGAGTGCACTCCCAGGGGTCGTGGGAGAGGCAAATAGTGTGTGTTTAATGCCTGGAGTGCACTCCAAGGGGTCGTGGGAGAGGCAAATAGTGTAAGGTGTTTAATGCCCGGAGTGCACTCCCAGGGGTCGTGGGAGAGGCAAATAGTGTGTGTTTAATGCCCGGAGTGCTCTCCCAGGGGTCGTGGGAGAGGCAAATAGTGTGTGTTTAATGCCCGGAGTGCATTCCAGGGGTCGTGGGAGAGGCAAATAGTGTGTGTTTAATGCCCGGAGTGCACTCCCAGGGGTCGTGGGAGAGGCAAATAGTGTAAGGTGTTTAATGCCCGGAGTGCACTCCCAGGGGTCGTGGGAGAGGCAAATAGTGTGTGTTTAATGCCCGGAGTGCACTCCCAGGGGTCGTGGGAGAGGCAAATAGTGTGTGTTTAATGCCCAGAGTGCACTCCCAGGGGTCGTGGGAGAGGCAAATAGTGTGTGTTTAATGCCCGGAGTGCACTCCCAGGGGTCGTGGGAGAGGTAAATAGTGTAAGGTGTTTAATACCCGGAGTGCACTCCCAGGGGTCGTGGGAGAGGTAAATAGTGTAAGGTGTTTAATACCCGGAGTGCACTCCCAGGGGTCGTGGGAGAGGCAAATAGTGTAAGGTGTTTAATGCCCGGAGTGCACTCCCAGGGGTCGTGGGAGAGGCAAATAGTGTAAGGTGTTTAATGCCCGGAGTGCACTCCCAGGGGTCGTGGGAGAGGCAAATATTGTAAGGTGTTTAATGCCCAGAGTGCACTCCCAGGGGTCGTGGGAGAGGCAAATAGTGTAAGGTGTTTAATGCCCGGAGTGCACTCCCAGGGGTCGTGGGAGAGGCAAATAGTGTGTGTTTAATGCCCGGAGTGCACTCCCAGGGGTCGTGGGAGAGGCAAATAGTGTGTGTTTAATGCCCGGAGTGCACTCCCAGGGGTCGTGGGAGAGGCAAATAGTGTAAGGTGTTTAATGCCCGGAGTGCACTCCCAGGGGTCGTGGGAGAGGCAAATAGTGTGTGTTTAATGCCTGGAGTGCACTCCCAGGGGTCGTGGGAGAGGCAAATAGTGTAAGGTGTTTAATGCCCGGAGTGCACTCCCAGGGGTCGTGGGAGAGGCAAATAGTGTAAGGTGTTTAATGCCCGGAGTGCTCTCCCAGGGGTCGTGGGAGAGGCAAACAGTGTGTGTTTAATGCCCGGAGTGCATTCCAGGGGTCGTGGGAGAGGCAAATAGTGTGTGTTTAATGCCCGGAGTGCACTCCCAGGGGTCGTGGGAGAGGCAAATAGTGTAAGGTGTTTAATGCCCGGAGTGCACTCCCAGGGGTCGTGGGAGAGGCAAATAGTGTGTGTTTAATGCCCGGAGTGCTCTCCCAGGGGTCGTGGGAGAGGCAAATAGTGTGTGTTTAATGCCCGGAGTGCATTCCAGGGGTCGTGGGAGAGGCAAATAGTGTGTGTTTAATGCCCGGAGTGCACTCCCAGGGGTCGTGGGAGAGGCAAATAGTGTGTGTTTAATGCCCGGAGTGCACTCCCAGGGGTCGTGGGAGAGGCAAATAGTGTGTGTTTAATGCCCGGAGTGCACTCCCAGGGGTCGTGGGAGAGGCAAATAGTGTAAGGTGTTTAATGCCCGGAGTGCACTCCCAGGGGTCGTGGGAGAGGCAAATAGTGTGTGTTTAATGCCCGGAGTGCACTCCCAGGGGTCGTGGGAGAGGCAAATAGTGTGTGTTTAATGCCCGGAGTGCACTCCCAGGGGTCGTGGGAGAGGCAAATAGTGTGTGTTTAATACCCGGAGTGCACTCCCAGGGGTCGTGGGAGAGGCAAATAGTGTAAGGTGTTTAATGCTCGGAGTGCTCTCCCAGGGGTCGTGGGAGAGGCAAATAGTGTAAGGTGTTTAATGCCCGGAGTGCTCTCCCAGGGGTCGTGGGAGAGGCAAATAGTGTAAGGTGTTTAATGCCCGGAGTGCACTCCCAGGGGTCGTGGGAGAGGCAAATAGTGTGTGTTTAATGCCCGGAGTGCACTCCCAGGGGTCGTGGGAGAGGCAAATAGTGTGTGTTTAATACCCGGAGTGCACTCCCAGGGGTCGTGGGAGAGGCAAATAGTGTAAGGTGTTTAATGCCCGGAGTGCACTCCCAGGGGTCGTGGGAGAGGCAAATAGTGTGTGTTTAATGCCCGGAGTGCACTCCCAGGGGTCGTGGGAGAGGCAAATAGTGTGTGTTTAATGCCCGGAGTGCACTCCCAGGGGTCGTGGGAGAGGCAAATAGTGTAAGGTGTTTAATGCCCGGAGTGCACTCCCAGGGATCGTGGAAGAGGCAAATAGTGTAAGGTGTTTAATGCCCGGAGTGCACTCCCAGGGGTCGTGGGAGAGGCAAATAGTGTGTGTTTAATGCCCGGAGTGCACTCACAGGGGTCGTGGGAGAGGCAAATAGTGTAAGGTGTTTAATACCCGGAGTGCATTCCAGGGGTCGTGGGAGAGGCAAATAGTGTAAGGTGTTTAATGCAAGGAGTGCACTCCCAGGGGTCGTGGGAGAGGCAAATAGTGTAAGGTGTTTAATGCCCAGAGTGCACTCCCAGGGGTCGTGGGAGAGGCAAATAGTGTGTGTTTAATACCCGGAGTGCACTCCCAGGGGTCGTGGGAGAGGCAAATAGAGTAAGGTGTTTAATGCCCGGAGTGCACTCCCAGGGGTCGTGGGAGAGGCAAATAGTGTAAGGTGTTTAATGCAAGGAGTGCACTCCCAGGGGTCGTGGGAGAGGCAAATAGTGTAAGGTGTTTAATGCCCGGAGTGCAGTCCCAGGGGTCATGGGAGAGGCAAATAGTGTGTGTTTAATGCCCGGAGTGCACTCCCAGGGGTAGTGGGAGAGGCAAATAGTGTAAGGTGTTTAATGCCCGGAGTGCACTCCCAGGGGTCGTGGGAGAGGCAAATAGTGTAAGGTGTTTAATGCCCGGAGTGCAGTCCCAGGGGTCATGGGAGAGGCAAATAGTGTGTGTTTAATGCCCGGAGTGTACTCCCAGGGGTAGTGGGAGAGGCAAATAGTGTAAGGTGTTTAATGCCCGGAGTGCACTCCCAGGGGTCATGGGAGAGGCAAATAGTGTGTGTTTAATGCCCGGAGTGCACTCCCAGGGGTAGTGGGAGAGGCAAATAGTGTAAGGTGTTTAATGCCCGGAGTGCACTCCCAGGGGTCATGGGAGAGGCAAATAGTGTGTGTTTAATGCCCGGAGTGCACTCCCAGGGGTAGTGGGAGAGGCAAATAGTGTAAGGTGTTTAATGCCCGGAGTGCACTCCCAGGGGTCATGGGAGAGGCAAATAGTGTGTGTTTAATGCCCGGAGTGCACTCCCAGGGGTCGTGGGAGAGGCAAATAGTGTAAGGTGTTTAATGCCCGGAGTGCACTCCCAGGGGTCGTGGGAGAGGCAAATAGTGTAAGGTGTTTAATGCCCGGAGTGCTCTCCCAGGGGTCGTGGGAGAGGCAAATAGTGTAAGGTGTTTAATGCCCGGAGTGCACTCCCAGGGGTCGTGGGAGAGGCAAATAGTGTAAGGTGTTTAATGCCCGGAGTGCTCTCCCAGGGGTCGTGGGAGAGGCAAATAGTGTAAGGTGTTTAATGCCCGGAGTGCACTCCCAGGGGTCGTGGGAGAGGCAAATAGTGTGTGTTTAATGCCCGGAGTGCACTCCCAGGGGTCGTGGGAGAGGCAAATAGTGTAAGGTGTTTAATGCCCGGAGTGCACTCCCAGGGGTCGTGGGAGAGGCAAATAGTGTAAGGTGTTTAATGCCCGGAGTGCTCTCCCAGGGGTCGTGGGAGAGGCAAATAGTGTGTGTTTAATGCCCGGAGTGCACTCCCAGGGGTCATGGGAGAGGCAAATAGTGTAAGGTGTTTAATGCCCGGAGTGCACTCCCAGGGCTCGTGGGAGAGGCAAATAGTGTGTGTTTAATGTCCGGAGTGCTCTCCCAGGGGTCGTGGGAGAGGCAAATAGTGTAAGGTGTTTAATGCCCGGGGTGCACTCCCAGGGGTCGTGGGAGAGGCAAATAGTGTAAGGTGTTTAATGCCCGGAGTGCACTCCCAGGGGTCGTGGGAGAGGCAAATAGTGTGTGTTTAATGCCCGGAGTGCACTCCCAGGGGTCGTGGGAGAGGCAAATAGTGTAAGGTGTTTAATGCCCGGAGTGCACTCCCAGGGGTCGTGGGAGAGGCAAATAGTGTAAGGTGTTTAATGCCCGGAGTGCACTCCCAGGGGTCGTGGGAGAGGCAAATAGTGTGTGTTTAATGCCCGGAGTGCACTCCCAGGGGTCGTGGGAGAGGCAAATAGTGTAAGGTGTTTAATGCCCGGAGTGCACTCCCAGGGGTCGTGGGAGAGGCAAATAGTGTAAGGTGTTTAATGCCCGGAGTGCTCTCCCAGGGGTCGTGGGAGAGGCAAATAGTGTAAGGTGTTTAATGCCCAGAGTGCACTCCCAGGGGTCGTGGGAGAGGCAAATAGTGTAAGGTGTTTAATGCCCGGAGTGCACTCCCAGGGGTCGTGGGAGAGGCAAATAGTGTGTGTTTAATGTCCGGAGTGCTCTCCCAGGGGTCGTGGGAGAGGCAAATAGTGTAAGGTGTTTAATGCCCGGAGTGCACTCCCAGGGGTCGTGGGAGAGGCAAATAGTGTAAGGTGTTTAATGCCCAGAGTGCACTCCCAGGGGTCGTGGGAGAGGCAAATAGTGTAAGGTGTTTAATGCCCGGAGTGCACTCCCAGGGGTCGTGGGAGAGGCAAATAGTGTGTGTTTAATGCCCGGAGTGCTCTCCCAGGGGTCGTGGGAGAGGCAAATAGTGTAAGGTGTTTAATGCCCGGAGTGCACTCCCAGGGGTCGTGGGAGAGGCAAATAGTGTAAGGTGTTTAATGCCCGGAGTGCTCTCCCAGGGGTCGTGGGAGAGGCAAATAGTGTAAGGTGTTTAATGCCCGGAGTGCACTCCCAGGGGTCGTGGGAGAGGCAAATAGTGTAAGGTGTTTAATGCCCGGAGTGCTCTCCCAGGGGTCGTGGGAGAGGCAAATAGTGTAAGGTGTTTAATGCCCGGAGTGCACTCCCAGGGGTCGTGGGAGAGGCAAATAGTGTGTGTTTAATGCCCGGAGTGCACTCCCAGGGGTCGTGGGAGAGGCAAATAGTGTAAGGTGTTTAATGCCCGGAGTGCACTCCCAGGGGTCGTGGGAGAGGCAAATAGTGTAAGGTGTTTAATGCCCGGAGTGCTCTCCCAGGGGTCGTGGGAGAGGCAAATAATGTGTGTTTAATGCCCAGAGTGCACTCCCAGGGGTCGTGGGAGAGGCAAATAGTGTGTGTTTAATGCCCGGAGTGCACTCCCAGGGGTCGTGGGAGAGGCAAATAGTGTAAGGTGTTTAATGCCCGGAGTGCTCTCCCAGGGGACATGGGAGAGGCAAATAGTGTGTGTTTAATGCCCGGAGTGCACTCCCAGGGGTCGTGGGAGAGGCAAATAGTGTAAGGTGTTTAATGCCCGGAGTGCACTCCCAGGGGTCGTGGGAGAGGCAAATAGTGTGTGTTTAATGTCCGGAGTGCTCTCCCAGGGGTCGTTGGGAGAGGCAAATAGTGTAAGGTGTTTAATGCCCGGAGTGCACTCCCAGGGTTCGTGGGAGAGGCAAATAGTGTGTGTTTAATGTCCGGAGTGCTCTCCCAGGGGTCGAGGGAGAGGCAAATAGTGTAAGGTGTTTAATGCCCGGAGTGCACTCCCAGGGGTCGTGGGAGAGGCAAATAGTGTAAGGTGTTTAATGCCCGGAGTGCACTCCCAGGGGTCGTGGGAGAGGCAAATAGTGTGTGTTTAATGTCCGGAGTGCTCTCCCAGGGGTCGTGGGAGAGGCAAATAGTGTGTGTTTAATGCCCGGAGTGCACTCCCAGGGGTCGTGGGAGAGGCAAATAGTGTAAGGTGTTTAATGCCCGGAGTGCATTCCCAGGGGTCGTGGGAGAGGCAAATAGTGTAAGGTGTTTAATGTCCGGAGTGCTCTCCCAGGGGTCGTGGGAGAGGCAAATAGTGTAAGGTGTTTAATGCCCGGAGTGCACTCCCAGGGGTCGTGGGAGAGGCAAATAGTGTAAGGTGTTTAATGTCCGGAGTGCTCTCCCAGGGGTCGTGGGAGAGGCAAATAGTGTAAGGTGTTTAATGGCCGGAGTGCACTCCCAGGGGTCGTGGGAGAGGCAAATAGTGTAAGGTGTTTAATGCCCGGAGTGCACTCCCAGGGGTCGTGGGAGAGGCAAATAGTGTAAGGTGTTTAATGTCCGGAGTGCTCTCCCAGGGGTCGTGGGAGAGGCAAATAGTGTAAGGTGTTTAATGCCCGGAGTGCACTCCCAGGGGTCGTGGGAGAGGCAAATAGTGTAAGGTGTTTAATGCCCGGAGTGCACTCCCAGGGGTCGTGGGAGAGGCAAATAGTGTAAGGTGTTTAATGCCCGGAGTGCACTCCCAGGGGTCGTGGGAGAGGCAAATAGTGTGTGTTTAATGCCCGGAGTGCACTCCCAGGGGTCGTGGGAGAGGCAAATAGTGTAAGGTGTTTAATGTCCGGAGTGCTCTCCCAGGGGTCGTGGGAGAGGCAAATAGTGTAAGGTGTTTAATGGCCGGAGTGCACTCCCAGGGGTCGTGGGAGAGGCAAATAGTGTGTGTTTAATGCCCGGAGTGCACTCCCAGGGGTCGTGGGAGAGGCAAATAGTGTGTGTTTAATGTGCGGAGTGCTCTCCCAGGGGTCGTGGGAGAGGCAAATAGTGTAAGGTGTTTAATGCCCGGAGTGCACTCCCAGGGGTCGTGGGAGAGGCAAATAGTGTAAGGTGTTTAATGCCCAGAGTGCACTCCCAGGGGTCGTGGGAGAGGCAAATAGTGTAAGGTGTTTAATGCCCGGAGTGCACTCCCAGGGGTCGTGGGAGAGGCAAATAGTGTGTGTTTAATGCCCGGAGTGCACTCCCAGGGGTCGTGGGAGAGGCAAATAGTGTAAGGTGTTTAATGCCCGGAGTGCACTCCCAGGGGTCGTGGGAGAGGCAAATAGTGTGTGTTTAATGCCCGGAGTGCACTCCCAGGGGTCGTGGGAGGCAAATAGTGTAAGGTGTTTAATGCCCGGAGTGCACTCCCAGGGGTCGTGGGAGTGGCAAATAGTGTGTGTTTAATGCCCGGAGTGCACTCCCAGGGGTCGTGGGAGGCAAATAGTGTAAGGTGTTTAATGCCCGGAGTGCACTCCCAGGGGTCGTGGGAGAGGCAAATAGTGTGTGTTTAATGCCCGGAGTGCACTCCCAGGGGTCGTGGGAGAGGCAAATAGTGTAAGGTGTTTAATGCCCGGAGTGCACTCCCAGGGGTCGTGGGAGAGGCAAATAGTGTAAGGTGTTTAATGTCCGGAGTGCTCTCCCAGGGGTCGTGGGAGAGGCAAATAGTGTAAGGTGTTTAATGCCCGGAGTGCACTCCCAGGGGTCGTGGGAGAGGCAAATAGTGTAAGGTGTTTAATGTCCGGAGTGCTCTCCCAGGGGTCGTGGGAGAGGCAAATAGTGTAAGGTGTTTAATGTCCGGAGTGCTCTCCCAGGGGTCGTGGGAGAGGCAAATAGTGTAAGGTGTTTAATGGCCGGAGTGCACTCCCAGGGGTCGTGGGAGAGGCAAATAGTGTAAGGTGTTTAATGCCCGGAGTGCACTCCCAGGGGTCGTGGGAGAGGCAAATAGTGTGTGTTTAATGCCCGGAGTGCACTCCCAGGGGTCGTGGGAGAGGCAAATAGTGTAAGGTGTTTAATGTCCGGAGTGCTCTCCCAGGGGTCGTGGGAGAGGCAAATAGTGTAAGGTGTTTAATGGCCGGAGTGCACTCCCAGGGGTCGTGGGAGAGGCAAATAGTGTAAGGTGTTTAATGTCCGGAGTGCACTCCCAGGGGTCGTGGGAGAGGCAAATAGTGTAAGGTGTTTAATGCCCGGAGTGCACTCCCAGGGGTTGTGGGTGAGGCAAATAGTGTGTGTTTAATGCCCGGAGTGCACTCAGAGGGGTCATGGGAGAGGCAAATAGTGTGTGTTTAATGCCCGGAGTGCACTCCCAGGGGTCGTGGGAGAGGCAAATAGTGTAAGGTGTTTAATGCCCGGAGTGCACTCCCAGGGGTCGTGTGTAAGGTGTTTAATGTCCGGAGTGCTCTCCCAGGGGTCGTGGTAGAGGCAAATAGTGTAAGGTGTTTAATGCCCGGAGTGCACTCAGAGGGGTCATGGGAGAGGCAAATAGTGTGTGTTTAATGCCCGGAGTGCACTCCCAGGGGTCGTGGGAGAGGCAAATAGTGTGTGTTTAATGCCCGGAGTGCACTCCCAGGGGTCGTGGGAGAGGCAAATAGTGTGTGTTTAATGCCCGGAGTGCACTCCCAGGGGTCGTGGGAGAGGCAAATAGTGTGTGTTTAATGCCCGGAGTGCACTCCCAGGGGTCGTGGGAGAGGCAAATAGTGTAAGGTGTTTAATGCCCGGAGTGCACTCCCAGGGGTCGTGGGAGAGGCAAATAGTGTAAGGTGTTTAATGCCCGGTGTGCACTCCCAGGGGTCGTGGGAGAGGCAGTAGAGGAAGCCTCGGACTGACATGTCGGAATGGAAACCGGAAGTAGAATTGAAATGTGTCCACCAGGAGATGCCACTTTTTCTGGCAGATGGCGTGTGGGTGCTCGGCAAAGTCGTTTCCCAATCTACGTCGGGTCTCACCGATATGCAGGAGGCCACACCGGGATAACCCCAGCAGACTCACGGGTGAAGTGTTGCCTCACCTGGAAGGACTGTTTGGGGTTCTGAATGGTGGTAAAGGAGGAGGTGTAGGGGCAGGTGTGGCCTTGGTCAGCTTGCAAGGAGAGAGATCAGTGGGAAGGGAGCAGTGTAAGGACCTATCATTGTGGAAAATGCAGAGAGGTGGAAAATGTGCTTGGTGATGGGGTCCTATTGGAGACGGCAGAAGTTGCAGAAGATTACGTGCACATCTTTCCCTCTCCCTCCCCCTACTTTCTGCAGGAATCGGTCCCTGCATGACACCCTTGTCCATTTGTCCCTCCCCACTGATCTCCCTCCTGGTATTTATCTCCCTCACTACCATTCAGGACCACAAACAGTCCTTCCAGCTGAGGTGACACTTCACCCGTGAGTCTGTTGGGTCATCTATTGTTTCTGGTGCCTTCCCTATCTGCCATGGTCTTCTACCCTCTCCTATCAGATTACCTCTTTGTCAGCCCTTTATCTCTGTCACCAATCAACTTCCCAGTTCCTTACTTCACCCCTCCCCTCTCCTGGTTTCACCCATCACATTGTGCTTCTTCCTCCCCTCCCCCCAACCTTCTTACTCTGCCTCTCCTCCTTTTCCAGTCCTGATGAAGGGTCCTTTCCTTTTTGCAGCGTTCTGTGTGCTGCTCGGATTTGCAGAATCTGCAGACTTTCTTGTGTTTGTTGCTGATGGGATTATTGGGCAGCAGCTGCCAATGAAAGGAAGGTGGACGGAAGTGGAGAGTCCGTTGCTGGAGTGGGACCCTGAGGCTTTGACTTGTGAATCCTTGAAGAAGAGCAGTGAGGTCCCTTAACTCTTTAATCCTCCCGCGACTACTCAGGTGGACTAACTGCATAGTTGAGACATAAATTAGGTAACTGACACATAGTAATTAAATAAAAAAGTCAGTATGCTGGTTCCGGGTTTTGGTAATTTGCATACTTAAATTGTGAATATAATTTTCAACCAAATAGAAGGGGGTAGGTTCAACACATTTGGAAAAGGTTGGATAAAGTAAAATCGAAGAGTGAAAAAAAGACAAAGTTTAGATAGGAATGAGAATTTAACTTTGGACAAGGTGGAGATAAATTTGAACAATGGTGTGGTGAATATGGGACTGAAGGTATTACTTCTGAATGAAACAAGATAGATAAGCTTTATAGCACTGTTAGAATTTGATAGGTAAAACATTGTGGGCATCAGTCATGGCTGAAAGAATATCACTGGGATCTAAACATCCAAGGATACACATCCTATTGAAAAGATGGGCAGGTGAGCAGAGGGGGAGGGTAGTTCCATTGGTTAAAAAAATTAAATCAAATCTTTAGCAAGAAGTGACAGGATGAGAAGATGAAGAATACTTGTGGGTGGAGTTGGAAAATTGCAAGGGTAAAAGGACCTTCATGGGAGTTCTCGTCAAGCCTCAAATAGTAGCCAGGATGCAGGGTACAAACGACAGCAGGAAATAGAGAAAGGTATGTAAGAAAGGCAATGGTACAGTGGTCATGGGGTCTTCAATATGCAGATCAACTAGGTTGGAACTAAGTTTTAAGAGAAGGAATTTGTAGAATGCTTACAAGTTCACTTTTTAGAGCAGCTTGAGCTCACCTGGGAAAAGGCAGTTTTGGATTTGGTGTTGAGTAATGAACCAGAACTGATTAGTTCACAGTTCAAAGGCACTGATGATAATATGACAGAATTTGAGACAAGGAAACCAAAATCAGATACATTTGTATTACAGTTAAGTAAGGTGACTACGGAGACTTGAGCGATGAGTTGGTTCAAAGAGGATCATAGCAGGGATGACGGTACAGCAGCAATGGCTGGAGTTTCTGGGAATAATCGGAAGATACAGGATATTTTCAGCCTGAGGGTTCTAAAGGAAGAATAGGGCAACAGTGGCTGACAAAGGAAGTGAAAGGTAACATAAAAGCAAACAAGAGAACGCATTATATAGCAAAAATTATCAGGAGGTTGGAGGATTGGGAAGCTTTTAAAAACCAGAAAACAACTGAAAAAGCAACAACAGGAGAAAAGATGAAACACAAAGGCAAGCTAGCTGATAATGAAGAGAATACAAAGTTTTTTCAGTTATACTAAGTGAAGAAAGGCAAGAGTGGACATTGGGCTGCTAGAAAATTACATTGGCGAACTAGTAATGGAGAACAAAGAAATTTTGGATGAACTATTTTGTGCCAGTCTTCACTGTAGAAAACACCATGGCTAATTCAAGAGTGTCAGGGTCAGATCTGAGTGTAGTCACCATTGCTAAGGAGAAGGTGGATAAATCACCTGGCCAAGATGGACGACATCCCAGGGTCCTGAACGAGGTAGCTGAAAAACATTTTGAAGGCATCTTTCAAAAGTCACTAGATTCTGGAATGGTTCCAAGAGACTGAACTTTGTAAATGTCACTCTACTTTTTAAGAAGTGAGAGAAGCAAAAGACGGGAAATTATAAGCTGGTTAGCCTGACTTCAGTAATAGGTAAAATTTCAGAGCCCATTATAAGGATGAGGCTTCAGGGTACTTAGAAACACACCAAAATGAGCTGGTTAGCATGGTTTCCTTAAGGGGAAGCCTTGCCAACAAATCTGTTTAAATTCTTTGAGTAAGTAACAAGCAGGGTAGACAAAGGAGAAAGAGTAGATGTTACTACTTTGATTTTCAGAAGGCCTTTGACAAGGTGCCACACATGAGGCTGCTAAACAAAAGAGAAGACCATGATATTACAGGACAGATACTAGCATTGGCTAGCTGGCAGAAGGTAAAGAAGAAGAGTTAAAGAGGGCCCTTTTGGGTTGACCGCTGGTGACGTGTGTTGTTCTGCAAGGGTCAATGTTCAATTTTCCTGTTATGTGTTAATGAACTAAAGGATGAAATTGATGGCTTTGAGGCCAAATTTGTGGATGATACAAAGATGGGTGGAGGGCAGACAGTTTTGAATCGGCAGAAGGATTTGGACAGGTTGGGAGAAGAAGTTCAGATAGAATGCAGTGTAGTGAGATGTATGGTCATGCACTTTGGTAGAAGAAATAAAGTCAAAGACTATTCTCTAAATCCAGGTGCATGGGCACTTGGGAGTCCAGGTGCAGGATTCCCTGAAGGCTAACTAGCAAGTTGAGCTGGTAGTAAGGAAGGCAAATACAATGTTAGCATTAATTTCGCATGAACTGGAATATAAAGGCAAGGATGTAATGCTGAAGCTTCATAAGACATTGGTCTGGCCTCATTTAGAGTATTATGGGCAGTTTTAGGCCTTGTATCTAAGGATATGTTGGCATTGAGAGGGTTTAGAAGAATGATTCCAAGAATGTAATAGTTAACAGACAAGGTAGCTCTCAACCTGTACTCACTGAAGATTAGGATTAAGAGAATCTTGCTGAAACGTACTGATTTTTGAAAGGGCTGGATTGAATGGACATGGAGAGGATGTTTTCAGTGGTGGTAGAATCTGGGATCAGAGGGCACAGCCCAAGAATAAAAGGATATCTCTTCACAGCAGAGACAAGTTGGAACTTCTTTAGCAAAAGGGTAGTGAATCAGTGCAATTCATTGCTATAGACGGCTGTGGAGACCTAGTCATTAGGTATATTTAAAACAGAGGTTGATGGGTTCTTAATTAGTAAAGGTGTCAATGGGAAGAAGACGGGAGAATAGGGTTGAGAGAGAAAAATAAATCAGCCATTATTGGCAGACTCAATGACCCAAGTGGCCTAATTCTGCTCCTGTGTCTTATGAGCATCAAAGAAGTTGCTTTGCCAAGTTGTTCACCTGGGTGATGTGTTGCTATCATTTGTGAACATGAGTGCCCCAGGATCACATGGTGCAAGTACACCTCCTTGAAAAAAATAGCTGATCTTTTGTGTTCCAACAACGTCAGCTAGTATATTTTCTTCAAGGATGTACCCCTGAAGCAAGACCACCGGCAGTGCAGGAGCTAAAGTTGAATGGCGCTTTGTCTAGGTGGAGATCTGATGGAATTCCCTTCTATCTCATACCCTAAGGCATCTGGAAAAGAAGGTCCTGTACTGACCACTTCTATTTTGCATCCATACACCTCCTGTACCTCAGGGGCCTGTTGTTGGAGCCATGCTCAGTTTATGCCTACGGCTTTTTAACACATGGGTGGGATCCACTGGCTGTGGAGAAAGAGAAATTCCACAATCATTCCTGTGTTCCAATGGTGGGATGTGAGTTAGTTTTGCATCCATCTTCTCTGCCAGGAGTATATGAAGAGGTTGTCAAAGGTGAGGGACAGTGGTCAAGCACTTTGTGAGGAAGACTGATCTGGGTGACGACGAGGTTGTCAAAGGTGAGGGACAGTGGTCAAGCTCTTTGTGAGGAAGACTGATCTGGGTGATCTGGGTGATGAAGAGGTTGTCAAAGGTGAGGGACAGTGGTCAAGCTCTTTGTGAGGAAGACTGATCTGGGTGACGAAGAGGTTGTCAAAGGTGAGGGACAATGGTCAAGCTCTTTGTGAGGAAGACTGATCTGGGTGATGAAGAGGTTGTCAAAGGTGAGGGACAGTGGTCAAGCACTTTGTGAGGAAGACTGATCTGGGTGATCTGGGTGATGAAGAGGTTGTCAAAGGTGAGGGACAGTGGTCAAGCTCTTTGTGAGGAAGACTGATCTGGGTGACGAAGAGGTTGTCAAAGGTGAGGGACAGTGGTCAAGCTCTTTGTGAGGAAGACTGATCTGGGTGATCTGGGTGACGAAGAGGTTGTCAAAGGTGAGGGACAATGGTCAAGCTCTTTGTGAGGAAGACTGATCTGGGTGATGAAGAGGTTGTCAAAGGTGAGGGACAGTGGTCAAGCACTTTGTGAGAAAGACTGATCTGGGTGATCTGGGTGATGAAGAGGTTGTCAAAGGTGAGGGACAGTGGTCAAGCACTTTGTGAGGAAGACTGATCTGGGTGATCTGGGTGATGAAGAGGTTGTCAAAGGTGAGGGACAGTGGTCAAGCTCTTTGTGAGGAAGACTGATCTGGGTGATGAAGAGGTTGTCAAAGGTGAGGGACAGTGGTCAAGCTCTTTGTGAGGAAGACTGATCTGGGTGATCTGGGTGATGAAGAGGTTGTCAAAGGTGAGGGACAGTGGTCAAGCTCTTTGTGAGGAAGACTGATCTGGGTGATGCCATCAAGATCTGAGTTCAAGGAGAAGAGGGCACGTCGAGAAACCTGTAGCTAATGGGATCCTCTCGTGCTAGAAATGAGATCATGAATCCAGATCCTATGAAATTTATACTGGGTCTTACCCTTCTATTCACTGAAGAAATGTCAGGTGGTACATACAAAGCTTGTGAGTTATTGGTCCCCACTGATCTGGTGGAAATATTCAACTCAGTCTGCACTTAGTGCTCTCTTCAGATCTCTTTGGAGATGGTCATTTACACGGGCCAAATGTTATTTACACTCTTTAAGACCCGACAGCAAGTTTCCCAGGTTTTGTGGCACAGTCTGATTCTCACTGTCAGGCAACTGCATCAGCAAGGACCCGTCCATCGTGTTCTGTGGAACTCGCAGAGGCATGGCAGATCGTCAAGAGTTTAAGTGTTGTACTCCTTTGCAGTCTAACCTCATGAACCAGAGTGTTCTATTACTATTATGATCAAGCCAGGGGAATAACACTGCTCCAGTGGGGAGTACAGGGAGCAAACTGCGTGGCCAGTGTCACACTGTGTGTAACACTGCTTCAGGGGAGCAAACCGCATTGCCAGTGTCACACTGTGTGTAACACTGCTTCAGGGGAGCAAACCACGTGGCCAGTGTCACACTGTGTGTAACACTGCTTCAGGGGAGCAAAGCACGTGGCCAGTGTCACACTGTGTGTAACACTGCTTCAGGGGAGCAAACCGCGTGGCCAGTGTCACACTGTGTGTAACGCTGCTTCAGGGGAGCCAACCGCGTGGCCAGTGTCACACTGTGTGTAACGCTGCTTCAGGGGAGCAAACCGCGTGGCCAGTGACACACTGTGTGTAACGCTGCTTCAGGGGAGCAAACCGCGTGGCCAGTGTCACACTGTGTGTAACGCTGCTTCAGGGGAGCAAACCGCGTGGCCAGTGTCACACTGTGTGTAACGCTGCTTCAGGGGAGCCAACCGCGTGGCCAGTGTCACACTGTGTGGTAACGCTGCTTCAGGGGAGCAAACCCTGTGGCCAGTGTCACACTGTGTGTAACGCTGCTTCAGGGGAGCAAACCCTGTGGCCAGTGTCACACTGTGTGTAACACTGCTTCAGGGTGAGCAAACCCTGTGGCCAGGGTCACACTGTGTGTAATGCTGCTTCAGGGGAGCAAACCGCATGGCCAGTGTCACACTGTGTGTAACGCTGCTTCAGGGGAGCAAACCGCGTGGCCAGTGTCACACTGTGTGTAACGCTGCTTCAGGGGAGCAAACCCTGTGGCCAGTGTCACACTGTGTGTAACGCTGCTTCAGGGGAGCAAACCGCGTGGCCAGTGTCACACTGTGTGTAACGCTGCTTCAGGGGAGCAAACCGCGTGGCCAGTGTCACACTGTGTGTAACGCTGCTTCAGGGGAGCAAAGCGCGTGGCCAGTGTCACACTGTGTGTAACGCTGCTTCAGGGGAGCAAACCGCGTGGCCAGTGTCACACTGTGTGTAACGCTGCTTCAGGGGAGCAAACCCTGTGGCCAGTGTCACACTGTGTGTAACGCTGCTTCAGGGGAGCAAACCCTGTGGCCAGTGTCACACTGTGTGTAACGCTGCTTCAGGGGAGCAAACCGCGTGGCCAGTGTCACACTGTGTGTAACACTGCTTCAGGGGAGCAAACCCTGTGGCCAGTGTCACACTGTGTGTAACACTGCTTCAGGGGAGCAAACCACGTGGCCAGTGTCACACTCTGTGTAACGCTGCTTCGGGGGAGCAAACCCTGTGGCCAGTGTCACACTGTGTGTAACACTGCTTCAGGGGAGCAAACCACGTGGCCAGTGTCACACTGTGTGTAACGCTGCTTCAGGGGAGCAAACCGCGTGGCCAGTGTCACACTGTGTGTAACGCTGCTTCAGGGGAGCAAACCCTGTGGCCAGTGTCACACTGTGTGTAACGCTGCTTCAGGGGAGCCAACCGCGTGGCCAGTGTCACACTGTGTGTAACGCTGCTTCAGGGGAGCAAACCGCGTGGCCAGTGTCACACTGTGTGTAACGCTGCTTCAGGGGAGCAAACCCTGTGGCCAGTGTCACACTGTGTGTAACGCTGCTTCAGGGGAGCAAACCCTGTGGCCAGTGTCACACTGTGTGTAACACTGCTTCAGGGGAGCAAACCACGTGGCCAGTGTCACACTGTGTGTAACGCTGCTTCAGGGGAGCAAACCGCGTGGCCAGTGTCACACTGTGTGTAACGCTGCTTCAGGGGAGCAAACCCTGTGGCCAGTGTCACACTGTGTGTAACGCTGCTTCAGGGGAGCAAAGCGCGTGGCCAGTGTCACACTGTGTGTAACGCTGCTTCAGGGGAGCAAACCCTGTGGCCAGTGTCACACTGTGTGTAATGCTGCTTCAGGGGAGCAAACCGCGTGGCCAGTGTCACACTGTGTGTAACGCTGCTTCAGGGGAGCAAACCCTGTGGCCAGTGTCACACTGTGTG
This sequence comes from Hemitrygon akajei, assembly GCF_048418815.1. Classification (NCBI taxonomy): domain Eukaryota; kingdom Metazoa; phylum Chordata; class Chondrichthyes; order Myliobatiformes; family Dasyatidae; genus Hemitrygon; species Hemitrygon akajei. The sequence goes on along the minus strand of NC_133145.1, from coordinate 4,275,827 downwards.
TAACGCTGCTTCAGGGGAGCAAACCCTGTGGCCAGTGTCACACTGTGTGTAACACTGCTTCGGGGGAGCAAACCCTGTGGCCAGTGTTACACTGTGTGTAACGCTGCTTCAGGGGAGCAAACCGCGTGGCCAGTGTCACACTGTGTGTAACGCTGCTTCAGGGGAGCAAAGCGCGTGGCCAGTGTCACACTGTGTGTAACGCTGCTTCAGGGGAGCAAACCCTGTGGCCAGTGTCACACTGTGTGTAACGCTGCTTCAGGGGAGCAAACCGCGTGGCCAGTGTCACACTGTGTGTAACGCTGCTTCAGGGGAGCAAACCGCGTGGCCAGTGTCACACTGTGTGTAACGCTGCTTCAGGGGAGCAAACCGCGTGGCCAGTGTCACACTGTGTGTAACGCTGCTTCAGGGGAGCAAACCGCGTGGCCAGTGTCACACTGTGTGTAACGCTGCTTCAGGGGAGCAAACCGCGTGGCCAGTGTCACACTGTGTGTAACGCTGCTTCAGGGGAGCAAAGCGCGTGGCCAGTGTCACACTGTGTGTAACGCTGCTTCAGGGGAGCAAAGCGCGTGGCCAGTGTCACACTGTGTGTAACGCTGCTTCAGGGGAGCAAAGCGCGTGGCCAGTGTCACACTGTGTGTAACGCTGCTTCAGGGGAGCAAAGCGCGTGGCCAGTGTCACACTGTGTGTAACGCTGCTTCAGGGGAGCAAACCGCGTGGCCAGTGTCACACTGTGTGTAACACTGCTTCAGGGGAGCAAACCGCGTGGCCAGTGTCACACTGTGTGTAACGCTGCTTCAGGGGAGCAAACCCTGTGGCCAGTGTCACACTGTGTGTAACGCTGCTTCAGGGTGAGCAAACCGCGTGGCCAGTGTCACACTGTGTGTAACGCTGCTTCAGGGGAGCAAACCCTGTGGCCAGTGTCACACTGTGTGTAACGCTGCTTCAGGGGAGCAAACCGCGTGGCCAGTGTCACACTGTGTGTAACGCTGCTTCAGGGGAGCAAACCCTGTGGCCAGTGTCACACTGTGTGTAACGCTGCTTCGGGGGAGCAAACCCTGTGGCCAGTGTCACACTGTGTGTAACGCTGCTTCGGGGGAGCAAACCCTGTGGCCAGTGTCACACTGTGTGTAACGCTGCTTCGGGGGAGCAAAGCGCGTGGCCAGTGTCACACTGTGTGTAACGCTGCTTCAGGGGAGCAAACCCTGTGGCCAGTGTCACACTGTGTGTAACGCTGCTTCAGGGGAGCAAACCGCGTGGCCAGTGTCACACTGTGTGTAACACTGCTTCGGGGGAGCAAAGCGCGTGGCCAGTGTCACACTGTGTGTAACGCTGCTTCGGGGGAGCAAAGCGCGTGGCCAGTGTCACACTGTGTGTAACGCTGCTTCAGGGGAGCAAAGCGCGTGGCCAGTGTCACACTGTGTGTAACACTGCTTCAGGGGAGCAAACCCTCTGGCCAGTGTCACACTGTGTGTAACGCTGCTTCGGGGGAGCAAAGCGCGTGGCCAGTGTCACACTGTGTGTAACGCTGCTTCAGGGGAGCAAACCCTGTGGCCAGTGTCACACTGTGTGTAACGCTGCTTCAGGGGAGCAAACCCTGTGGCCAGTGTCACACTGTGTGTAACGCTGCTTCAGAGGAGCAAACCGCGTGGCCAGTGTCACACTGTGTGTAACACTGCTTCAGGGGAGCAAACCGCGTGGCCAGTGTCACACTGTGTGTAACGCTGCTTCAGGGGAGCAAACCCTGTGGCCAGTGTCACACTGTGTGTAACGCTGCTTCAGGGGAGCAAAGCGCGTGGCCAGTGTCACACTGTGTGTAACGCTGCTTCAGGGGAGCAAACCGCGTGGCCAGTGTCACACTGTGTGTAACGCTGCTTCAGGGGAGCAAACCGCGTGGCCAGTGTCACACTGTGTGTAACGCTGCTTCAGGGGAGCAAAGCGCGTGGCCAGTGTCACACTGTGTGTAACACTGCTTCAGGGGAGCAAACCCTGTGGCCAGTGTCACACTGTGTGTAACGCTGCTTCAGGGGAGCAAACCGCGTGGCCAGTGTCACACTGTGTGTAACGCTGCTTCAGGGGAGCCAACCGCGTGGCCAGTGTCACACTGTGTGTAACGCTGCTTCAGGGGAGCAAACCGCGTGGCCAGTGTCACACTGTGTGTAACGCTGCTTCAGGGGAGCAAACCCTGTGGCCAGTGTCACACTGTGTGTAACGCTGCTTCAGGGGAGCAAACCGCGTGGCCAGTGTCACACTGTGTGTAACGCTGCTTCAGGGGAGCCAACCGCGTGGCCAGTGTCACACTGTGTGTAACGCTGCTTCAGGGGAGCAAACCCTGTGGCCAGTGTCACACTGTGTGTAACACTGCTTCAGGGGAGCAAACCGCGTGGCCAGTGTCACACTGTGTGTAACGCTGCTTCAGGGGAGCAAACCGCGTGGCCAGTGTCACACTGTGTGTAACGCTGCTTCAGGGGAGCAAACCGCGTGGCCAGTGTCACACTGTGTGTAACGCTGCTTCAGGGGAGCAAACCCTGTGGCCAGTGTCACACTGTGTGTAACGCTGCTTCAGGGGAGCAAAGCGCGTGGCCAGTGTCACACTGTGTGTAACGCTGCTTCAGGGGCGCAAACCGCGTGGCCAGTGTCACACTGTGTGTAACGCTGCTTCAGGGGAGCAAACCCTGTGGCCAGTGTCACACTGTGTGTAACGCTGCTTCAGGGGAGCAAACCCTGTGGCCAGTGTCACACTGTGTGTAACACTGCTTCAGGGGAGCAAACCGCGTGGCCAGTGTCACACTGTGTGTAACGCTGCTTCAGGGGAGCAAACCGCGTGGTCAGTGTCACACTGTGTGTAACACTGCTTCAGGTGAGCAAACCCTGTGGCCAGTGTAACACTGTGTGTAACGCTGCTTCGGGGGAGCAAAGCGCGTGGCCAGTGTCACACTGTGTGTAACGCTGCTTCAGGGTGAGCAAACCGCGTGGCCAGTGTCACACTGTGTGTAACGCTGCTTCAGGGGAGCAAACCCTGTGGCCAGTGTCACACTGTGTGTAACGCTGCTTCAGGGTGAGCAAACCGCGTGGCCAGTGTCACACTGTGTGTAACGCTGCTTCAGGGGAGCAAACCCTGTGGCCAGTGTCACACTGTGTGTAACGCTGCTTCAGGGGAGCAAACCGCGTGGCCAGTGTCACACTGTGTGTAACGCTGCTTCAGGGGAGCAAACCCTGTGGCCAGTGTCACACTGTGTGTAACGCTGCTTCAGGGGAGCAAACCCTGTGGCCAGTGTCACACTGTGTGTAACGCTGCTTCAGGGGAGCAAACCGCATGGCCAGTGTCACACTGTGTGTAACGCTGCTTCAGGGGAGCAAACCACGTGGCCAGTGTCACACTGTGTGTAACACTGCTTCAGGGGAGCAAACCGCGTGGCCAGTGTCACACTGTGTGTAACGCTGCTTCAGGGGAGCAAACCGCGTGGCCAGAGTCACACTGTGTGTAACGCTGCTTCAGGGGAGCAAACCGCGTGGCCAGTGTCACACTGTGTGTAACGCTGCTTCAGGGGAGCAAACCGCGTGGCCAGTGTCACACTGTGTGTAACGCTGCTTCAGGGGAGCAAACCGCGTGGCCAGTGTCACACTGTGTGTAACGCTGCTTCAGGGGAGCAAAGCGCGTGGCCAGTGTCACACTGTGTGTAACGCTGCTTCGGGGGAGCAAAGCGCGTGGCCAGTGTCACACTGTGTGTAACGCTGCTTCAGGGGAGCAAACCCTGTGGCCAGTGTCACACTGTGTGTAACGCTGCTTCAGGGGAGCAAACCGCGTGGCCAGTGTCACACTGTGTGTAACGCTGCTTCAGGGGAGCAAACCGCGTGGCCAGTGTCACACTGTGTGTAACGCTGCTTCGGGGGAGCAAACCCTGTGGCCAGTGTCACACTGTGTGTAACGCTGCTTCGGGGGAGCAAACCGCGTGGCCAGTGTCACACTGTGTGTAACGCTGCTTCGGGGGAGCAAACCCTGTGGCCAGTGTCACACTCTGTGTAACGCTGCTTCGGGGGAGCAAACCGCGTGGCCAGTGTCACACTGTGTGTAACGCTGCTTCGGGGGAGCAAAGCGCGTGGCCAGTGTCACACTGTGTGTAACGCTGCTGCAGGGGAGCAAACCGCGTGGCCAGTGTCACACTGTGTGTAACGCTGCTTCAGGGGAGCAAACCACGTGGCCAGTGTCACACTGTGTGTAACACTGCTTCAGGGGAGCAAACCGCGTGGCCAGTGTCACACTGTGTGTAACGCTGCTTCAGGGGAGCAAACCCTGTGGCCAGTGTCACACTGTGTGTAACGCTGCTTCAGGGTGAGCAAACCGCGTGGCCAGTGTCACACTGTGTGTAACGCTGCTTCAGGGGAGCAAACCCTGTGGCCAGTGTCACACTGTGTGTAACGCTGCTTCAGGGTGAGCAAACCGCGTGGCCAGTGTCACACTGTGTGTAACGCTGCTTCAGGGGAGCAAACCCTGTGGCCAGTGTCACACTGTGTGTAACGCTGCTTCAGGGGAGCAAACCCTGTGGCCAGTGTCACACTGTGTGTAACGCTGCTTCAGGGGAGCAAACCGCGTGGCCAGTGTCACACTGTGTGTAACGCTGCTTCAGGGGAGCAAACCGCGTGGCCAGTGTCACACTGTGTGTAACGCTGCTTCAGGGGAGCAAACCGCGTGGCCAGTGTCACACTGTGTGTAACGCTGCTTCAGGGGAGCAAACCGCGTGGCCAGTGTCACACTGTGTGTAACGCTGCTTCAGGGGAGCAAACCCTGTGGCCAGTGTCACACTGTGTGTAACGCTGCTTCAGGGGAGCAAACCCTGTGGCCAGTGTCACACTGTGTGTAACGCTGCTTCAGGGGAGCAAACCGCGTGGCCAGTGTCACACTGTGTGTAACGCTGCTTCAGGGGAGCAAACCCTGTGGCCAGTGTCACACTGTGTGTAACGCTGCTTCAGGGGAGCAAACCGCGTGGCCAGTGTCACACTGTGTGTAACGCTGCTTCAGGGGAGCAAACCGCGTGGCCAGTGTCACACTGTGTGTAACGCTGCTTCAGGGGAGCAAACCGCGTGGCCAGTGTCACACTGTGTGTAACGCTGCTTCAGGGGAGCAAACCGCGTGGCCAGTGTCACACTGTGTGTAACGCTGCTTCAGGGGAGCAAACCGCGTGGCCAGTGTCACACTGTGTGTAACGCTGCTTCAGGGGAGCAAAGCGCGTGGCCAGTGTCACACTGTGTGTAACGCTGCTTCAGGGGAGCAAACCGCGTGGCCAGTGTCACACTGTGTGTAACGCTGCTTCAGGGGAGCAAACCGCGTGGCCAGTGTCACACTGTGTGTAACGCTGCTTCAGGGGAGCAAAGCGCGTGGCCAGTGTCACACTGTGTGTAACGCTGCTTCAGGGGAGCAAAGCGCGTGGCCAGTGTCACACTGTGTGTAACGCTGCTTCAGGGGAGCAAAGCGCGTGGCCAGTGTCACACTGTGTGTAACGCTGCTTCAGGGGAGCAAACCGCGTGGCCAGTGTCACACTGTGTGTAACGCTGCTTCAGGGGAGCAAAGCGCGTGGCCAGTGTCACACTGTGTGTAACGCTGCTTCAGGGGAGCAAACCCTGTGGCCAGTGTCACACTGTGTGTAACGCTGCTTCAGGGGAGCAAACCCTGTGGCCAGTGTCACACTGTGTGTAACGCTGCTTCAGGGGAGCAAAGCGCGTGGCCAGTGTCACACTGTGTGTAACACTGCTTCAGGGGAGCAAAGCGCGTGGCCAGTGTCACACTGTGTGTAACACTGCTTCAGGGGAGCAAACCGCGTGGCCAGTGTCACACTGTGTGTAACGCTGCTTCAGGGGAGCAAACCCTGTGGCCAGTGTCACACTGTGTGTAACGCTGCTTCAGGGGAGCAAAGCGTGTGGCCAGTGTCAGGCAAAACTAAAAATGAGGCAACAAGGTGGTTCCTAAAAGAACCAAGATAAACATTTGAAGGCCGTGCGAGTTGGTGAAGGGTGTTTTTCTGACTGGATACCTGTGTTCAGTTGTGTTCCACAGGGATCAGTGCTGGGACCTATGAATGATTTGAGGGAGGAAAATGGAGCAGATAACAAAAAAATTGTCTGAATTGTTAATGGTGAGGATGCCTATCATAGGATTCAGCTCGAAATATCATCAGAGAATTGGCAAATTAAATTAAATCCGGGCAAGTGTGAGGTGTACTTTGGGAGTTCAAATGTAAACGAAAGTATAGTGTAAATGGTAGGAAACCTAGGAACATTGGTGTACAGGGGGATCTTGGAGTACAAGTCCACAGCTCCCTGAAAGTAGATAGAATGTCTCCTTCTTGCTTACAATCAACACAAGGATGTCTGCTCAGCCCGCTGCTCGACTCTCTACACTGACGACTGTGTGGCTGGGGACATCTCTAACTTCACCAGTGGCAGAATGTGAGATAGTGGCAAGGACCTGTACATGTGAGATAGAATAACCTGCTGATTCAATTTGCAATGACAACCTTGTACTCAATGTCAGTGAGACCAAGCTATTGATTTGGGACTTCGGGAAGGGGCAGCCAAGAGAAGATCAGTCTTTCCAGGGCATCAACATCGCACAGGATCTGTCCTGGACCAAACATTGATGCAGTTATGCAGAAGGCAAGCTAGCAGCTGTATTGTGTTACAAGCTTGAGGAGATTTGCCTCCAAAGACTATAGCAAATTTCTGCAGATGTACCGTGGAGATGATTCGGACTGGTTGCATCACTCTCTGATATACTATGCATAGGATAAGAAAAAAGCTGCATCAGCTCCCCACCACTGAGGACATCTCCGAAAGGCGATGCCTTCAGAAGGCAGCACCCATCATTAAGGACCCTCGCCATGCTACTTTTCATCACCACAACCAGACCCTGAAGACACACACTCAGCATTTTAGGAACAGCTTCTTTCCTTCTTCCACTTCTGAACAGTCCATGAACACTATCTCATTATTTACTCTCTTTTTGCTATACTTATTTATATTTTATATATCTTATTGTAACGTTCAGTAATATTTTACATACAGTACTGTACTGCTGAGGCAAAACAACAGATTTCATAATGTGTGTCAGTGATACTGATTCTGATTCTAAAATGGTGAAGATGGCACAAGGCATGCTTGCCTTCATTGATTGAAGTGTTGAGTAGAAGTCAGCCAGTCCTGTAGCAGCTGTACAAAACTTCAGTTAGGCTACCTGTCCAGGTCCAGATGCTGAAGGATGCGAAAGCTTTGCAGGGGGTGCAGAAGTTGTTCACCAGCATGTTGCCTGGATTAGAGAGTAGAGAGATCGTCATCAAGACTGGATTGATTTCTCTTAGATTGTCAGAGACTGAGGAACGACCTGAACATCAAATGATGAGGGCAATAGATAGTCAGAGTATTCTTTCAAAGGTGGAGATCTCAAATACTAGAGAGTATAGATTTAATGTGAGAAGGATAGATTTCACAGGAACCTGAGGGGCAAATTTATCACTCAAAGACAGAATGAGCTGCTAGAGAAAGTGTCTTTAAACAACATTTAAAAGACATTTGGACAGGTACATGGATAGGAAGGTTTACAGCCATATGGGCCAGCTGAGACTACTTTACAAGGTCATCTTTGTTGGCATGGACCAGTTGGGTAGAAGGGCCTGTTTTTCAGCTGTATGAATCCATGACTTCATGGCTTGGCAGAGCCAACCCCTTTGGTAAGTCCAGTGTCGCACACAGGCCAGATGGGGCAGATCCCCTGTCCCCATGCAGTTGAATGAACCTTGTGGGATTTTACAACAATTTAGGTTACATCATTACAAATTATTAATATTTTTTAAATTCCTGATTACTGACTGAATTTAAAGTCCACCAATGCTGTGAAAGGATTTGAAGTCAGGCTTCTAGATTCTAAGGCTAGGTCTATGGATTGTTTATTTGTAAAGTATTTGCTCCACTACCACTAGGTCAATAGAAGCTCTTGTGTTTCTCTGATGTATTATTTCCATATTCAATTTTCCTTTCTATTTTAATATCTTGCTCTTGCTGAACACTGAAATATTCCCAATCCTCAGGCTAAATACTGATTAATCTTTTCCAATCTGACACTACTTTTACAAATAGAAACAATTAAAATGCTGGAAATACATGGATTTATAAAAGGAAGATTGCACTTAACTTGATAGTCTTTGAGAACGGTCTGGTTAAAGCAGAACACAGGGTGCGGTGGGTTTCGATCTTCAGATGGCTTTCAATTAGCTTTAACTTAGTAAATTGCAAAACAAGGTTAGAGCACACAGAGCGAGGTGTAATATACTGACCTGGATAGGAACTGGTTATTGAACACAAAGCAAAAGTGGAGATCCAGACCTTTGACAGGCTGTGACCTGCATGGTACTATGTCAATGTTTGGGTCCCAGCCCCTAGCATCCTCCTGGACAATATGCAGCATTGGAGAGCAAGATAAAGTGTAAGTAAGTGAGGCATTTTATGTTTAATGAAACGTGTAACACCTTGATGGGTTACATCATCCCAACCTGATTGACACCTGAGACCCCGTGAGTGGGGATAAAAGTGAGGTCTGGGGAACACCCCTAAGACGCACCAGGAGAAACGCTAGTGAGCATCAGAACCCCACGAGACAGGGTGGGAGACCGGAGACCGAATGAAGGGTCGGTAAATTTTAACGCACAGTGTTTTGTAGCGAGACCGGTGGGGGCTTGTGTGTGTGTCCACCCTTGCCTGGGTGACGAGTCCACCACGGAAGAACAGTCTAGCTAAAGGACGGAGGGGTCATACGTGAATGGCCACAACAACAACGCATCAATGGATCAAAATCATAAAGGAAGGTTGGCAAGATAATAGCTATTACTGTTCGCATGTTCCCTCTCTCCCCCCCTCCAACAATTGAAACACCGTGACCAACAACTACCGCAGCCTGCATGAACTGAACTGAACTTTATATTTCCATCTGACAATTCATTATCCCCTAGACAATGATAGAGCTTGTTTCATTAGTGATTATTATTATACCTGCACTTTTATTGCTAACGTATATTCTCTGTATATTCGCATTGATATTATTTTGTATATTTTTGCTAATAAATATTGTTGAAAATAGTATCACCAGACTCCAACGGACACTTCTATCTTTGCTGGTAAGACACCCAATTACGGGGTTCGTAACAACTTGGGGCCTCGTCTCGAGATTTGATACCAAATTGGAGGGCCAGTGAATCGGGCTTTAAGTCCAGACTTGGATCTGGTTGTGTGGGTAACCAGACGGGAAACCAGCAAAGATGGACGTAGACGAATTTACACAAAACCCGACTTTGAAGGCGCTAGAGGGGGCCACAAAGACGGACTTGGTAAATATTGCGAAAGGACTAAATCTTGCAGAGGTGAGGTTGTCAATGAAAAAGTGGGAGATGCGGAGGGCCATAACTCAGTATTATATTGAGAAGAATGTGTTTTCGGCTGAGGTATTGGACAATATCCCTGAAAAGGTACCAGCTATTGGGACGGCTCAGTTAGAGTTGGAAAAATTGAGGCTGGACGCGGAACAGAAGAAGAGGGAGTATGAACTAAGGTTAAAACAGCTGGAAGCAGAGGAAAGGGAGAAGGAAAGAGCTGAAAGGGAGAAGGAGAAACAGAGGCAGCATGAGCTGGACATGGAGAAGTTAAAGAAACAGGGAAGAGTCCCAGGGGCAGACCGAGAGGAGAAGTTTAATGTTAGTAGGGAGTTTAGGTTAGTACCTCTGTTTGAGGAGACAGATGTTGATAGTTATTTCTTGCATTTTGAAAAGGTGGCAGTGAATCAGAAGTGGCCCAGAGATCAGTGGGTGGCGTTGTTACAAAGTGTGTTAAAAGGGAAGGCACAACGGGCATATGCGGCGTTGTCTGTGGAGAAGACTGAGAATTATGAGGAAGTAAAACAGGCCATTCTTCGGACCTATGAGTTAATCCCTGAAGCATATAGACAAAAGTTCGGAGATTTAAAGAAAGTGTGGAATCAGATGTATGCAGAGTTTGCCTATGAGAAGGGTGTGCTCTTGGATCGCTGGTGTGCGGCAGAAAGGGTGGAGGAGGATTTCCTTCATTTCAGGGAGTTAATTCTGATCGAGGAATTTAAAGGTTGTGTTTCGGATGATATCTGGATGTATTTGAACGAGAAGCCGAATAAGTCTATATCAGAATTTGCCAGGTTCGCAGATGAATATGCCCTAACCCACAAGACAAAGTTTTCCTCGAATAAGAGTTACCAGAAAGACCGTAGGAACGGTACAGAAAGCCCGCCGGCTGAGGCAGAAATTCAGCCGGGAGCTAATGGTAAAAGTAAGGAGGAAGAAAGGCAGGATGGCGGGAGGGTTCCTGGCTTGACCTGTTTTAATTATGGAAAGATTGGTCATATTGAATCTAAGTGCTTTGCTCCGAGGAAGGAGACAGGAAAAGGGAACGCAGCAGTCCCTACAGGGTGTATTGTGTTGATCAGCAAATCGACGAGAAAGCCCCAGGTAGATAAAATACGAGAGGGGTGTGAGAAATGTATTTCAGAAGGGACCGTGTCGGTGAAAGAGGGAGAAACACCAGTTCCAGTGTGGATCTGGAGAGATACTGGAGCTGAGCAGTCATTGATTCTCAGTAAGTTACTAGATTTTGGTCCTGAGACGGGAGAGGTAGTTTTGAGAGGCATAGGAAAAGGGACAGAAGCTGTACTTTTGCATGGGATCATTATAAATTGTGATCTGGTATCTGGACCAGTTGAAATAGGGGTACGGTCAGAATTACCGAGAGATGGCGTGGACGTCCTTCTTGGTAACAATTTAGCGGGGGGGAGGTGTGTTCAGCCATGAAGCTGACGAGCAAGCCTGTAAGTGTTGAGGACCCGCCCCTAGGTTCCAAGATCTATCCCGCATGCGCGATCACTCGCAGCATGTCGAGAAAGGCAGCTGAGAAAGAGACCAGTTTAAATCAGTCCTGTGTTGATTTGGCTGAGACATTTTTACCGACCCTGTACCAAGAAGGGTTAGGGGATGGTAAGACGGAGAATAGGGAGGTGAAAGAGAGTAAAGGAGAGGAGGTAGACCTACCCTTAGCCAGGAGGGAATTTATAGAGGCACAGAGTAAAGATGAGAAACAGATAAGGCAGTTAGAAGATCCAGGGTTGGACATGGATGATCTGTCTGGCTTGACGGAACTGTTTGAAGAAGTTGAAAAATTTAAATATGCTCCCGATAATGATATAAGGGCAGTCCTAGATGAAAAGGATGCCGTTACCTTGAAGGAGTCTGCTGGGTTAGCAGATGAAATTGTTTTAACCCGCAGGGTTGCGTTTACTCCGGATGGGAGTTGCCCAGAGAGTAACTGGGAGGATCAGGGGAATTTAGAATTTGAAAAGGGGACAGGTATTGAAAGCCTGGAAGAGGCAGATGTCCCGTCTGAGTGTGTTCAAGATGTGGATGCACATGGTACTGAACCTAGTAATGAAACTCAGGAAAAGTCTGAGGTATCTGATTTGGTTGAAAAGGAATGCAGTCCTTTTGGGTCAGATGGACTTGGTTCAGTGAAGAAAGGGTTAACCTTGGTACTAGTGGGAAGTGAGAATTCTCAGTTGTTTGTGTTAGAAGGTGTGTTAAAAGTTAGTGAGGAGATGGGAGCTGGTGATGTGAATATTATTATTGGGGGAGAAGGGAAAAGTGTAGTTCCTAAATTGAATAAAAAAAATTTAAAGTCTGGATTGGTTTCAGAAGCAGTAACCAGGCTGAAGGAACAATGGCTTGTTAACAAGGTGCCTGTGAATCAATTACAGTTTGTTTTGGAATTTACAGGTAAACAACTTGCAGATGTTAAACTGAAAACTAATAGAATGAAGGGTCCTGAAGATAAAAATAATGACTTGCTTAAAAATAAAGAATTGTGTGGAAGTTCAGAAGATGGGCTAAGTTTGGAAAACATTGTTGATAAAATAACTCCTATGAAAGGAGTGTGTGAAAGCCTATTCCACACTGATGAGCAAGCTAACCACGTGAGAGTTAAGTGGAGAAGAGGCGGAGGTTGACAAAATGCCACTTTAAATAACAGGATCTGGTTTTGAGGGATTTTGACAAAGCATGTAAATAATAAAGACAACACCATGGAAGATTGATTGTTAAGTTTAAAAGTAAAATAAAGATTAGTATTTGCATAAACTTTTGTAATGTACTACAGAATAATCACACATGTATTGGTTCACATTTTGTATTATATACTCAAGATCACAACCCTTTAGTTTTGTTTTGCTGAAGAAAAGGAATAAAAATGGGTGGTTATTAAATTGGAGTCTGATGCTACAGGAATTTATTAAGGTACAAGATATTAAGATATTAAAGGAAATGACAATGTAATCGCTAACTGTTTAGATGCTAAGTTGACTGTATATCTGTATTACTCTGTAGTTAAAAACTCTTTTGTATTGTGTTAGATTCTGTAATTCTGTAAGACTCTGTATTAGTTAATTTTCCCCTTTGGTGAAAATTCTTAGAAGGATGGGGGTGTTACGAATGATGAACAACTCTGATGGGCAGAAGGGTACAGAATCGCCCCTGCCCCCTCCCCTTTTGGAGAATCACAAATCGCTACTATTTCGAGGCAGCTAACAAGGAAGTAAGAGAGACAAAAGGGACTCTGCCAGGGCAGTTGTTATTGATAACAGCTCATGAAAGTTAATGAGAGAGAGGCACAGCTAAGGTGGAATGTCTCCTACTAACAAAAGAGAGCGGAACCATCGATTACTGCTATTGTCTTTTGGAGAAGGATTGTGTACTTGGTACTGTTCTATTCATTGAAACCCCTCAGGGGGCAACCAGAGTGGTCTGGTTTCATGGGTTACATCATCCCAACCTGATTGACACCTGAGACCCCGTGAGTGGGGATAAAAGTGAGGTCTGGGGAACACCCCTCAGACACACCAGGAGAAACGCTAGTGAGCATCAGAACCCCACGAGACAGGGTGGGAGACCGGAGACCGAACGAAGGGTCGGTAAATTTTAACGCACAGTGTTTTGTAGCGAGACCGGTGGGGGCTTGTGTGTGTGTCCACCCTTGCCTGGGTGACGAGTCCACCACGGAAGAACGGTCTAGCTAAAGGACAGAGGGGTCATACATGAATGGCCACAACAACAACGCATCGACGGATCAAAATCGTAAAGGAGGGTTGGCAAGATAATAGCTGTTACTGTTCTCTCTCTCTCTCTCTCTCTCTCTCCAACAATTGCAACACATCGACAAACCACTACCGCAGCCTGCATGAACTGAACTGAACTTTATATTTCCATCTGACAATTCATTATCCCCTAGACAACGATAGAGCTTATTTCTTATTGATTATTATTATACCTGCACTTTTAGGTTTAGTATTGCTAACGTATATTCTCTGTATATTCGCATTGATATTATTTTGTATATTTTTGCTAATAAATATTGTTGAAAATAGTATCACCAGACTCCAACGGACACTTCTATCTTTGCTGGTAAGACACCCAGTTACGGGGTTCGTAACAGTGGTCAATGAACGTTGTAAAATCTTGACCCTCTAGAAGAAAACTAAAATGGTGGACAGACAGAGACCGAGAAGCTCAGGGTCAAATGCGCCATGCCTCCTTTCAGGAGGATGGAGCTCCCGGCTGTCACATGACTCCGACCATAGCAGGCTCTGAAGTGTCAGTAGTAATGGCTAGATGGGGAGTGGTGCACCGGTAGGGTCACGTTAGAAAGAGCTTGACAGTTTGGTGTCATCAAATGCCCTGGTCATGTCTACTGACCAGTCAGGCACTTGATTAGGTGTACTTCCTTTGAGCTCACTACTCAGGGAAGCACCAGTTCAGCAGCCTGTGTAAATAAGCCGTGATGGAGACTCACTTTGCTTAAAAACTCCTGTAGTTTCTGTGGTGTGGTGCAGTGGGAATTCCATAGTAACAGCTACCTTTGAAGGGACGGGTTCTGTGGAGATACTATGGCTGAGAAAGTCAATGGTTGACAAGCTGAACTGGCATTTAGCAGGATTAATAATAAACCCATGTTGGCTTCAGCATTTGAAAAGTGTGCGGATACGTGTTCAGATTTGGATGCACTGGTGTCAAGTTTGTCATCCAGATAAACAAAAGAGTTCTTTAAAAATAAAACATCGATGATTTCCCAGAGGAGGCAGCATGTGGCCCATCGCCGAGAGCAGGCGAGGAGAGCAACTGTTTGGTGTGCTCAGACTCAGTCCAAAGGTGAGTTTTCAGTGATGGGTATTTATTGTGTTCCAGTAGGCTCACCACTCTCTCAGCCGCGGAGTCACTGAGTGACACAAACACGTATTTGGTGTGGTTCGCAATGATTTCTCGCAGAGCGAACTGGGCCTCAGCTTGTACGAACCAAGTGATAGCATTTTGCTCCCAAACCTCTGACAGTTTCAAAGCGAATGTGTCAACCGGCATATTCAATAACTCTGGAATCATCCTAGAGCAACAAGGTAGGTTTTCATAAGTAAAACAAAGTGAGACGTTTCATGTTTAATGAAACCCAAAACATTTTTTATTGAACTCCAAGACCTAAACACAAAAGCATAACAACATCATCACATCAGACCAGCTTGTTAAAGCGAAATCCCCACTCAACGTCGGTGGTTGTGAATTATGTACATTTCTCCATTGCATTACCCTGAAGGGGCACCTAAAGGGGAATATTTCTGTATCAGAGGAAAATGAGGGATGACTGCATTCTCTGTTTCACACCCCACCCCCCACCACGTGGACACACACACACACACACACACACACACACACACACACACACACACACACACACACACACACACACACACACACACACACACACACACACACACACACTACTGTGCTCCAACCCTGAGGGGTTCTCAATCCTCCAATGGGCTGGATGGTGGCATTAGCGGAGGGCAGAGGTGTGGCATCTGCTTCATTACAAACTCATTGTGGTGCTTGGAAGTAATGGTCTTGTCTCATTCTTGTACTCCCAACCGGGAACATCTAAGTGCCAACCATTCGCCATAATCCTGACAGCAGTTCACATACCGCCAAAAGCCCTTGAAGTAGTGAATGTCATGATTAACAACCTTCTCTAACACCTTTCCCATTCTTGCTGAGGACTTCAATTAGGCTAGCTTGATTGCTATCCATCTCTGCCCAGCTATCATCAGCACATCACCTGCAGCACCAGAGCACCCAACACACTTGAGTACTGCTACACCGCCATCAACGATCCATCCTTCAAGTGCATTTTGGGAAATCTGAGTATCTAACGGTCCTCCTCCTTCCTACATGCAGACAGAGACTAAAGAGCAAGGGACCAGAGGTAAGGACAAGAAAGACTTTGTCATAGGAGGCAGAGAAGCAGCTATGGGACTGCTTCCAGCTGTTGGACTGGGCCAAGTTCAGGGACTCAGAAAACCTGAATGAATACTCCATGGTTGTCACAGACTTTATAAAGAGACTCGTGAAAGAGTGTGTCCCCACAAAATCACTTAGAGCAGGGGTTCCCAACCTGGGGTGCCCGTACCCCCAGGGGGTGCAAGATGGAATTTCATGGGGTGCGACAAAGAGTGGTTTGTCTCCTTGAGTGATGAGCCACGAGTCATCACTCAGCCATCTGCCAGTGTGCCTTGAGAAGTGGTAGTAACGTTTGTCCCAAGCACACTCCAGTCTCCCGCTGCCCAAGTCAGCATTGAGGATTCTCATCAGTGTTACCTGGGAGTTACACCTCAGAGTTGAGGATTCTTATTAGTGTTACCTGGGAGTTACACCTCAGAGTTGAGGAGTCTCATCAATTTACTGTTTACAATATTTTCTGAATAAATTAGAATCTAATTGCTCAATTTATATTTGCATTTTATGCACTCAGTTAAAAGCTTATTTTTTTAAGTTCAATTTGTTCACCCACAGTATTGTATGCGGTTCAATAATTAGAAATTAGACTTTTTCACCTTCAAATGTGATATTACTTTTGTAGGGGGTGTGAACATTAATCAAACATTTCCTAGGAGTGTGGGGCATACAAAAGGTTGGGAACCACTGACTTAGAATCTTTCCCAACTGTTACATACCCCGGGGGTATCTTGTGACTGTCTTATGACCATGATGTATTTGAGTATCTGGTGAGCATGATGTAATGGTCTTGTGATGGTGGGGTGATATAATTACCCGCTAGTGTGGGTCACGTGATGACGTTTTCAACAGGTATAAAACTTCATTCAGGAATTAGTGACCTGCATCTGAGATAACCCCTACCTGTAAGAGTAGAAAGGGTTGTGCAGTGTTCATTCACCAAGAAAAAGGTCAGTTCCTTTAAGCCGTTTTTATTTCCTTTGTCGTGAATCCTTCGGGCAAGGCATATCTCAGTTGGGATTAGCAGTAACGTCACATCGTCAAGGAATTCATTACTTCAGGAAAGTCTCTCCTAATTGACTGTATAAATCACTTGGACTTTCACATTTACCACTTTAAGACTGTGTTTGCATTTACCGCTTTAAGAACTGTTCCAGAGTTGCCGTATAGCAGTTAACTTCCGGTTAAGTTAGTCGTTTGTTTACTTTTCATTTTTGTTGAGCAGAGTTTAATAAATGTTTATTTGTTTATAAATCCTGACTCAATTCTATATTCATTGTTGCTGGACATGTATTGTAACACAACCAATAGCCCTGGGTGATCCAAGATTCTTGAAATCTGCTGAGGGCGAGAGTGGAAGTGTTCAGGACGGGCAACCCAGGAAAGCACGAGTCGTCTATGTATGCCCTTCGGGAAGCCACCTCATGTGCAAAGTGGCAATTCCTTACTAAACTTGAATCACAGAGGGATGCTCGACAACTGCAGCAAGGGTTAAATACCATCACCTCCTACAAAGCAAATCCAAGCAATGGCAACAAGGATGAGCTCAATGCCTTTTACGCTTACTGTGACTGACGGAGCATGGAGGCACCTTCAGAAACCCCTTTGATTTCAGGCTCTGAGGCTGATGTAAAAGCATCCTTCAGGAGGATGAACCCACAGAAGGCATCCAGCCCAGACAGCATAAATGGTCGAGTACTGAAGATCTGTGCTAATCAACTGGCTGGATCTTTGGCCTTTCACTTTGACAGTCTGAGGTACCCACCTGCTTCAAGCAGACATCAATCACACCAATGGTCAAGAAGAACATATTAACCCACCTCAGTAACCAATGTCCAGTAGCACTTACTCTCCACTGTAATAAAGTGCTTCAAGAAGTTGATTGTGAAGCATTATAATTCCTGCCTAAGGAGTGTCCTGGATTCGTTCCAATTTGCCTACCATCACAACAGGTCAATGCAGATACCATTTCACTCAGCTCTCAAACACCTGGACATCAGGGTGCTCTTCATTAACCACAACCCAGCATTCAACACAATCACCCTTTCAAAACTCACCACTAAGCCCCAAGACCTAGGCCTCAATACCACCCTGTGTAATTGGATACTCAATTTCATCACTGACAAACATCTGTTACTACAGATTGGCAAAGACATCTCCTTGGCACTTACCATTAGCCACAGGTACACCTCCAGGCTGTGTAGTTAGCCCCCTGCTTTAATAATTATACCTATGACTGCTTTTATTCGGTTCTTGCCATTTCCCCTCTCCCTCACTGTATGTTTAGAAAGAAAAATCTTGGTGAATTGGACGGTTAGTAATCATTTCTCAGTGAGCAGCATTCATGGGTTATGTCATTGTGGGCTCTGGGTTCTGTACACATAACATATTGGAGCTCATAGACTGCAGCCAAATATGTCAGCTCTTGAAAGATTGAAGAGTAGGGTAACTCTCCAGTGTTCCGTCTACGTGAACTAAAGAAAGGTTCACTAATAATCTGTGTCTGACATTTATAGAATTGTTTTGCATATAAATGGGATACTTTCACCCCAGCTTGTCCATGGCAACCATGATGCACATTGATGTTAATTCTATTTTCTTGCATTAGGGACATATCCGGCTATGCCTTTCCTGTTCAAATTCCATTTAAATGTTGTGATGGTATCTGCCTCCATGCCTTCTGGTATTCCATCCCAGATAACCATCACCCTATGTGAAAACTCACCTTTCATAGCTCTTCTCTTTTACCTTCTAGACTCCCCTGCTTTGGGGGGGGGGGGGGGTGCCGGGGAGTCTATCCTATCTACACCAGTCATAATTTGGTAAACATCTATAAGATCAACTCTCAGCCTCAATGCTCCAGTGAGAAATAAACAAACATATTCAATCTCTCCTTATAACTACCACCCTCTATTTCAGGGAACAACCTGATGAATCTCTTCCTGTAGTACGGTGTGCTAACTAGAACTGTACACAATACTGCAAATGTTTTATACAGTTGCAACATAACATCCAATGCATCAGCCTATGAAGGCAAGTGTACTATGCCTTCTTTGCTACCTGTGTTACACTTTCAGCCAGCTGTAGACTTCCATCCCAACGTTCCTCTGTATATCAGCACTTTTAAGGTCACTATAATTTACATTGTGACCTACCAGAATTTAACCTTGCAAAGTGCATTACATTACATGTGTCTGGATTAAATTCCATCTGCTCAATTTTGCAGCTAATCTGTGTCCCACGACGTCCTTAGACAACCTTCTTCCTAACAACGCCACCTATTTTCATGTCACATGAAAACTTACAAATCAGGCCATCCTCATTCTCATCCAAGTCTATATTACAAACAACAACAAAAATCTCATCTTTGATTCCAACAGTACACCACTTGTTACAGACTTTCATTCAATAGATCACTCATCCTTTACCATCTATCACCCAGACAATGCTAGATCACTTTCCAGCACACCTCTCATCTTCTGGATCAGTCTGTCATGCAGGGTTTTATCAAAAGCCTTACTCAAGTACTTACTATGAGCTTTTTGTGGAAGAATGTTTCTCTTATTAAAATAGTAATACACACAATTCATTCTTTGTAAATTCTAGATCACCCAAAACACTATAAATGCAAGTACTTCTACTTTCTTAAAGAACGGTTGTATAAATTAGCTATAAACTCATTAATTTTAGAATATATGGGAGAACAGTAGAGTTCCTTAAAGTGCACCTCTTGAAACCATTGTTGATGGTGAGCTGTGGAATGAGGTACTAGTTCATAAGTAGAGCTTGGATTTTGCATCTTTAGTGACAACAAAATGTCAATTTATTTTAAACATCATTTCAGGAATGCTGCTTTTTGTGTTTGGATTTTGTGCCTAGATTAATGACTTCTTCTAAACTTGTAATAGAATGCACCTGGTCAGTATTGGGATAAGTCAGGGGAGAACATACGTAAGTAATATTGCATTCAGCAGTTGAAGACTATTATTTAGGATAACACCTAAATTGATAATCAAGTTTAATAATACATACTCCACTGGGTGCTCCAGTTTCCTCCCATAGTCAAAGACATAGCAGGTGATTGTAAATTGTCTGGTGGTTAGGTTACAGTTACAGTTAGGTTACAGGCTGGAAAGGCCAGAATGCCTGACTCTGCTCTGTATTGCTAAATTCATTAATTTAGACGCTAATTTCCAAATAGGCTACTAGTGGATTGAGTTTTACCGTATTCCTTAAGTTACAAATTGAAATATATACCATTTTTAAACATTAAAATACCCAATTCTTTTAAAATGATTAAACATCAAGAACTAACCAAAAACTGTGAAGTTGAAATTTTATTTATAAAATAACATGGCTCATTTGAATCGCACTGACCAGTGAGAAACATGCATGCTGAGTGCTGCCCTCTTTATATTGTTCCACAGTCCTTGTCTATATATTTAACCATTTGCACTGCCAACCTTTGCCTACTCTCCAACAGATCATCAATCATTCATTTCAGAGTACATGCAGTTAATTATGAGTACAGAGGGCACCATAGGCAGGCAGTTATCTTACTGTTTGCAGACCAATACCTGCTCTTCGGTGTCCTTCAGATTGGCTGGTAGAGCTGCTATATCAAAAGACCAGGAGTGAGTGAGTATGCCTTCCAGTAAATATGGGGCTTCCCCCCGCATCCTGAAGATATGCGGATTGGTAGGGTAATTGGGCACTGTAAATTCTGACGGTAAAGTATGGACGGAGGGGAGAGGTGGTGGTAGTAGAAATTGTTGGGAATGTGTTGGAGAGTATATAAACAGTTACTTGAAAACAACCCAAAACCACTGAGAGCCTGAGTACGGGAGTTGACACTGTATGACGCGATTATAGAATAATGAAAACCCAAGCCAAGAAAAGTACATTTGATCCTTTATTATGAACCCAGCAAAAACGAATGATCTTATAGAAAAATAACTTAACTAAGTGAAGTTAGCAAAATAATAACTAACTTAAAGAAAATTAATGAAATAAGTGTTACAATTAGCATTCAACAAACATATTCCCCAGTCACCTTTAATTCTTAACTAAATTAAGACAAAGCGAGAATACGTAAGTACACTCATTTGCTTCTACCACATCCAAAATAAACGTGCAACCCAAAATATAATCGGAATCAGGTGTAAGCAACACACACAAAATGCTGGAGGAACTCAGTGGGCCCTGCCCTCACCCACATTGCTTCCATTTCAGCAGACCAGGCAGCATCTAAGGAAAAGAGTAAACAGTCAACTCTTCAGGCTGAGATCCTTCATCAGGACTGGAAAGAAAGATGAGGTCATTGTAAGAAGGTGGGGAGAATGGAGGAAGAAGTATAAGTGTTATGTGAAACGGGGAGAGGGGAAGAGGTGAAGTAAAGAGCTGGGAAGTTGATTGGTGTAAGAGATGAAGGAGGGGGAATACAACAGGAGAGGGTAGAAGACCATGGAAGAATGAGAAGGGGAGAGGTGATGGGCAGGTAAGGTGAGAGGGGAAACGGGGAAGGGGCAATTACCACAAGTTTGAGAAATTGATGTTTAGGCTCTCAGGTTGGAGGATATCCAGATGGAATACTGTATAAGGTGTTGCTCCTCCATCCCGGATGTGACCTAATCTAGGCAGTAGAGGAGGCCATGGACTGACATGTTGGAGTCGGAGTGCCAATGGAAAGTAGAATTGGAATGGGTAGTCACTGGGAGATCTTGTCTTTTCTGGCAAACAGAGGATAGGTGCTCAGAAAAATTGTCTCCCAATCAATGTCAGGTCTGACTGATATACAGAGGCTGACCTGGATACAGTAGATGACCCCAACAGGCTCACAAGTGAAGTGTTGGCTCACTTGTAAGGACTATTTCAGGCCCTGAATGGCAGAAAGAGGTGTAGGGGCAGGTGTGACACTTGTTCTACTTGCAAGGATAAGTACCTGGAGGGAGATCAGTGGGGAGGAATGAATGGACAAGGGAGTCATGTAGGGAGTGATCCTTGAGTTAACAGTAAAGTGGGGAGGGAAAGATACGCTTGGTGTGGGATCTCATTGGAGATGGCAGAAGTTGGCTGAGAATAATGTGCTGGATATAGTGGCTAGTGGGGTGGTAGGTGAGGGCAAGAGGAACCCCATCCCTGGTGGGAGGATGGGGTGAAGGCAGACATGCGTGAAATGGAAGAGATGTAGGTGAGGGCAGGGCCTGCTGAGTTCCTCCAGCATTTTGTGTGTTGCTTGGATTTCCAGCATCTGCAGATTTTCTTATGCTTGAGAATCAGGTTTAATATCACCAGCATATGTTGTGAAATTTGTTTGAATTGGCCACAGCAGCACAATGCACTACATAATAGAAAAGAACTGAATTACAGTAAGTGTGCATGTATTAAATAGCTAAATAAGTAGTGCAAAAAATAGAAAAATAAGGAGGTAGTGTTCATGGGTTCAACATCCATTCAGAAGTCAGAGGTTGTTCCTGAATCATTAAGTGTGTGCCTTCAGGCTTCTGTATCTCCATCCTGATGGTAGCAATAAAAATAGGGTATGCCCTGGGTGATGGTGGACCTTAATGATGGATGCCGCCTTTTTGAGGCATTGCTCCTTGTGAAGACGTCCTGAATTCTACACTTCTCATGATGGAGTTGATCAAATGCAGCTCATTTCATTCCTGTGCAGTAGCCCCAGACCAGACAGCGATGCAACCAGTTAGTTGGCTCTCCATGGGTACACCTGTGGAAATTTGAGTGTTTTTGTTGACATACCAAATCTCCTCAAACTCCTAATGAAATATAGCCACTGTCATGCCTTCTTTGTAGCTGCATTGACATACTGGGTCCAGGTTTGATCCTCAGAGACGCTGACACCCAGGAATTTAAAATTGCTCACTCTTTCGACTTCTGAATCTTCCGAGGACTGGTGCATCCCCTCGCTTTACCCCTTCTGAAGTCCACAGTAAGTTCTTTGATCTTGCTAATGTTGAATACAATGCTGTTACCACACCACTCAACCAACGGATCTATCTCACTCCTGTACACCCTCTCATCACCATCCGAAATTCTGCCAGCAATAGTTGTATCATCAGCAAATTTATAGATGGCACGTGAGCTGAGCCTAGCCACACAATCATGGGTGTAGAGAGCAGTGGGTTAAGCACACATCCTCGAGCTGCGCCAGTGTTGATTATCAGTGAGGTGGAAATGTTTCCAATCAGCACCAACTTTAGTCTACTGATTAGGAAGATAGACAGAAAATAGATACATGGCTCCTGCAAATAAGATTAGTGTAGGAAAGTCCTTGCAGCTGGCATGGGCCTAGTGAGTTAAAGGTCTTTTTCTCTGCTATGCAAATTACTTCTGCCAATGAAGCACTGTGTATACTAGAGTAGGGCAATACAAATTCAGTGTTAACTGAGCTGTTAATATAGTTACAGACAGGGCATGTAGAATTCCAGTTCCTCTTTAAAATACTGATTACATTTGGCAGGTGAAACTACTTATTTTCCAGTCAACATTCCATGTTCCAGTTGAAGGATTTCAAACAGGCAGCACAAGGAAGTAGCAACTCAGCACACCTTGCCTTTCCTAGATCTTTTAAAAACCACAAACATAAACAGTCTCATGCATTGGGGAACAGACAGATTGTGCTCACAATATTACTCAGTATAACAGAAGTACTGATTACAATAACCAGCCAGGTCTTACACCAACAATAAAAAAGAGACAATAACATAACATGTTCAGTTTTATGTTTTAATAAGGAATTTATGAAAACAGGCATACATGAAGAAAACAAAAATGAAGGAATTCATCTTCTGACCTATATTACACTACTTTGAACAGCACCAGGAATGCTCTGTGGGTCTACAACAATACAAATTGTATAAAATAATTTGTTTGTCTTTGCACTGATACAGGAAATGGCAGCTTTTGATTGAGAAATACCAGTTTCTACTAAATTAAAAGAATGAAATGAATAATTTATTTTATTGCAATTTTTTTTAAAAAGCTAGATCAGGATCCAAACACAAACAGATAGAATAAAAATATAGTTTGTTAAAATGGATATTTTTGGATTTAGAAATCTTGTTTGGTCAAGTAATCATACTGTCAGACACTTCAGTAAAAACCATTGAGTTCCGATTGTTCTGTATAAACTGGTCATTTTTATTATTTCAAATCGAATGTAATAAGATTAACCAGCAAACAATAAATGCTCTTATGAAGGTGTACACGGATGCAAAATATTCTACAAGTGTTTTCCAAACTGCTGCTGAGAGTAACTTTGCTGTGTTAGAAGCACAGATGATCCATGGATCTGGTAATCACATGGGGAGCAAGAGCCGTCAGTAATGGCCTCCAGTTTGCTGCTGAAATACATCAATCGTGTCCTCATCTTCCATCTCCAACTGCAAGAACATAACAACCATGAGACCAAAATTCCAAGAAACATTGTGATGCAGTTTCAATAAAAACTAGCCTGTGTATAGATATTTCAGGAGGGCAAGAAATAAAAGCAGAAAAGATGAGAATACAATCAGAGCTAACTAAAGAAACCCTATAATTCTTTTAGACATACAAGTAATAAACTGATCATGAAAGGATGGGTGGGACCAATTAGGGAGTAAAAGCTATTTTTTGCATCAAGGCATGGCTGAATTATGTACCTTTAGTTTTCAAATCGGAGGATGCTGCCAAAGTCTCAATGAAAGTGGAGATAGTGGAGTTGATGGATATGGTGAACCCCCACACCTCCAAGTTCCAGAATAAGCACCAGACACTTTCTTATAATCACCTCAGCAATGGAACACTGGACCATCTCTTGCACTAGCATGGACCTGCTTTTGGTTGTAGACTTTTCATTTTCTTTCACTAACTTGTAGAATTTGTGTTGTTACGTTGTTTGAATCTGTGTCCCTGTTTCCCTGCGGCAAGTTTTCCACTATACATACATACATATGACAGTAAATCTTTGACAGTTTGAAAATGCAGAAGAATGAAATTCCAGGAAGGATGGCTAAACTTCAAGTGACAGGTGTCTTAGTCCCTACGGAATGCACCCTAGACTGTTGTGAGAAACAGCAAAGACTGGGCCTGATCTTCCCATCATTCCTACAGAATTTAAAAATTTAATTTTATTCAAATCCTTCTTTGAATTGTTCCTTTCTAATCATCTCCAGTCAATTATAATTCCGTATTCTCTAAATCCGACCCCCTGTTTTTGCCCAAATTCCTTTGACTGGCAGTAATATGCAATCATACTAATTGTACCAATTAAATGTCACCATCAACTAATCAAACAAACACATTCACTAAAGACAAACCCCCACACCCAACTTTAAATGTCAATCTAATTCTTTTCTGGAAACAGACCACAAATTGCAGCTCCTAATTGTGTTACAAACTCTCCCTCCTATCCAGCCCCATACTCAGCCTTCACTTGATGCCCAAAATTGTTGAACTATATTCTAATAGGAAGAGCATCCCACAGCCTGTCCCAGACTATTAATGATCTTGTGTACCTCAAACAAACTTCCTCTGTGCTTCTCCAGATTAATTACGCAACTAAAATCCCCCTTGCCTGAAACCATTTGAGTAAATCTCTTCTCTACCTTATTTTGAATTGTAGTGGCAAGAAATGAAATAATCTCCCATTGAAGCCTACCCAGCATTCTAAAGTTAAACATCTAAATTCACTAGTAAAGCAGGTCCATTGGGCGGGATTAGGGATTTACCAGAAACACTAAAGGAACTCCTTTCCATGAAATGAGACCTGGAATTTCTCCTTGACCTCTCTGGGTACACCCCAAACATGTCTCCTGCAGATACTACAAGTGAGCAAGCAGGGGATCCTCACTTAACTTTGAAGAAACAATGACATCAGCAACGTGCTCCCAGAACAGTACAGGAGACAGGTCTTTTAAGCTATCAAGGGAATTTACCATTCCACAATCTGGGAATTGGGGAAAAAAAGGAAAGACTGGGTAACAGTTCTTAATTTCTTATCAATTCTTTTCAGAACTGTTATTTCCTAAGACCGATCCTCAATCAATGACTCTGTTTCATAAAGAATAGACTACAGAATGTTTTCCAATTTCATTTCATGCCACTCTAGAAACTACTGAATCTAACTCAAGAAACTATTAAACCCAAGTCATTTCAGTTCAAGAAAAGCAGAAACTTAAAGACACTGCAAAAAAAAAAACTTGAACAGATATGACAAAAGGTCTCTTTCCACAAATACTGCCTAACCAGATAACTGTTTCCAGCATCTGGTTTTATTTCAGATTTCTAGCATCTGTAATCTTTTAAATGTTGTTTACTAGAATGAGTTCACCAATGAGGAATCAGTGAAGAGAATCTAAAGTTGTTCTCTTTATGGGTGGGAGAAAACAATAGGGATTCGAACAGATTACACAGAGGCTAGGGTAACAACTGATTTACAAAAGTTCCAGCTTGAGGCACAAGTGAGTGGTGGATCCAAATACAAAAGCAGCTTTTGAAAAAGATTGGAATAAATATGAAGGTTAAAACATGTTGAGCCTTTGGGAGAGACTGAGAGGATTGGACTGCAAGTGGGACTTGACAGACTAAACAATCTCCTTCACTGCAACAAGTTTGAGGATTCTTTCAGGACCACCTTCATTAAAATAGCAAATGCACTGTACTGAGTTAATGTTAATGAATACTACTTTACTATTGGTTTCTTTTCACAATTTACTTTTACTTTTCTTATTGTAACCTAGGTAATTTTATGTACTGTACTGCTGCAGCAAAAGAACAAATTTCACATCTGATAAGCCTGACTGATACAGTGTAAAGCTTGTTTTGCATACTTACTGTAGATTTCGCACTACAGAGCGCACCTGATTAAAAGCCGCTGGCTCTAATTTTAGAAAGAAAATCAATTTTGTACTTGTACAAGCCGCACCGGATTTTAGGCCGCAGGTGTCCCACGTTGTAATATGAGATATTTACACAGAAAGATATTACACGTGAGGATTTTTTAACTTTTAATTAAATCCATATGGTAACATAAACAAATACATATTGCAAATGCTTTTTTTCAAACCGTGCCTGTAACACGGCTACTTTTAAATATACATACGTATCGGTAACACACAAATTACGTTGCGTATACATTCCAATATCTCCTAACGACTGGTAAAAAAATATATACTGCAGCCTACCAGGAAAAGTTATAGATCGCCTTTAACTTAAAAGCTGCATCATTGCGCTCGCCTAATGCCCCCACCTTCCCGTTTATCGCAAACCGGTATTTCCCACAAGACGCGGCGAAACCGGATGTGACGTCATAGTATCCCGGGATGTAATACTTCTAACTTTAACTAGAAAATACTAACAAATGAATTACTAAGCGAAAATATTATAAACTAAATAACTGCCATAAAGGCAGCACAATGCTTTTCTTCGAGTGTTTTCCATGTTGATGAGGGTGAGTACAAATGACTGATTTACAATAATTTAATTGTGAAAGTGCGCTTGATTTATCGTACAATTTCATTGGACCTCTGTGAACTATTCATCAATTTTATTGGTCTACTGTTACGAGGCAAAATGTTTTTGGCGGCATGAAAAAAAATCATGCATTAGCCGCACCGTAGTAAAGGCCACAGTGTTCAAAGCTGTTCAAAATGTGGGAAAAAAGTAGCGGCTTATAATCCAACATCTACGGTATTTATACAGGTTGAATTATTACACAGTAAGGCGGAACAAGGTAAAACAATAACAGTGCAAAATAAAGTGTAACAACTACAAAAGAGTGCAGATAGCAGTAAGAACATATTAAGGCAGATTGTGATGTTGAGAGTCCATCTTCTCATACTAAGGACCATTTAATAGTTCAGTAACAGTGGGATAGGAATGATCCTCGAGACTGGCAGAACATGCTTTCAGACATTTGTATCTTCTGACCGATGGGAGAGCGGAAAAGAGAGACTGTCTGGGGTCTGATTATGCTGATCGCTTTACCGAGGAAGTCCGTGGAGGGGAGGCTGGTCTTGCTGCTTCTCCTTCGGTCAATACCAGTTTTATTCCCTCTATACAGACTTCATATTTCCTCCAACCTCCTTCAGTAATGAGATTTCAATTTCACCCTCACTCTCCCAAAGAGACAATTAACAAAACCGATAGCCGAATGAGACCCAGTCTATGAAAGGAGTGGCTCTTCAGCAATGAATACAATTCTACCAAACAATTCAAACCTTTGAGCTTTCACACTTTTCATAGGACACCTTATAACAGATATTTATATTATTGGAGTTACTTACCTTAGACTTTCAATAATGTCCTCATTAGCTCCCAACAGAAAGAGGTGGTAATTATCATGATCATTCTTTATCCTGGGACTGATTCTTCAGGAATTGTGGTAAATTCATGCTTACAATTGCACATGGACCAGAAACAACAAAAGTGCAGCTGTCACAGTAGCTGTGTGAAGCCTGCACCTTCCCATGGCCTCTGCATGCTCTGGTTTCCTCCCACATGCCAAACACATGCTGGTTAGATTAACTGGGTACTATAAATTGCCCCAGAATGAAGGATGATGAGAGAATTGGGGGAGTTAAGAGGCAAATGAGAGAAAGTTACAAGGAAATAAATGGGAGGAAAACAGGTTGCTCTGACAGCAGGAGACCTGATGGGTCAAACAGCCTTCTATGTCATGAAGAAATACAACAATCAGATTTTTACTATCACCTCCTAAAACTTTGGCTTGGAGTGCTCGCCACTCACTGTAAGCCAAGTTTATTAGTCAGGTTGACACCTAGGCTTTGATCCTGCAAAGATAAAAAGATGAGCTGTTGGAAAATCAAACAAGTCAGTTGAATAAACTGCTATCATTAAAGGACAGTAAATATCACTATATCAGAGGAATTCCCTGTAATATGGCAAGTTCAATATGCTTGTCTCAGGGCTCTACATTCACCTCTATAGTGATTCCTGGCATACCTGTGCAGGCGTGTCTGTTTCATTAATTGGCTGTCCATCAAATCGGAATCTGATCTGTCGAATTGCCAACCCCTAGAAATAGGAAAAAAGTTTTCAGATATTGTAAGAGCTTTATGCTACAATATAGGCACACTATGTTGCCACAACAGTAATGATGATGGATCTTTTGACAGTGGGAGAACATACAAATTTCCTTCTACTGTTATCCACACAAGGCATCAATTTCACGTTTCTTGGAGAGGGTAAAGCACCAAAATACAAGGACTAAGAATTCTATTGTATATATTTACAGCTCCTCCCTAAAGTAGTTCTCTTTCAGAGACACAAAAAAAATCCATTGCTCAGATCTTAGTAGGTTGGCAAATGATGAAAACTGAGGCATTAGAAAACTATTCTAAAGATGTTTGACAGGATAGTTCCCATTTCACAATCTCATGTACTTGGGGCACAGCTCCAAAGGTTTACAGCATTTGCCATGAAGTTAGTGGCCAGCGAGTATCTGCTAACATTATTTCTCACCCGCATACCCAGTAGTAGCAAGTCCACATGCTTGGGAAGATTGGTTTCAGCAGATCACCAGTGAACCAAACAAAAGTTGGGACAAACATAAGTTGCAGATTACACATATTTGAACTAAATTCCTTCAAATCATAGCCTTTTCTCCTTCCTTTGTCACAACTGAGATTAATTTCTCACTATACATTTATTTGACAAACCAATGAGAGTCAGGGAGCTGCCTTTATATATCTCATCAACTGATAACAAAACTTTGGATTCTAATCACAGACAAGTCTTCAGCACTGACTAACATTAATGGCACAGACTTGACTCATGTTCATTAGATTATGGGGCAATAATTTCAAGATCAATACAGACTAATACAAATTGTTGTACCTGGCGTTCACAGTATGCTTTCATCAGTTTGCTTAGCGGTGTATGCTTTTTGATTTTGAACTGCACAACTGAACCATCTTGGCCTGCCACCTTTAGGTTAATGTGGTCATTTTCTGATTTCAGCACATCCTGTGAAAAGAAAACAACATTAGGTGAGAATGATTGAGCACAAGTCAAATATCACAAGACATTTCCTGCACCGGAAACAATACTACATGAATTTAATGCTTTGCCCAGAGTGGTTTGAAGTAATCTGTAACTAAACCATACTATAGGATGGGTTTGCATTTAGCTAGCTTCAAGCTTAAATGACATAAATGCCCAGCCATAATAATGAACCATTTTGCCCAACTAGTTTGTGTCAATGTTTAGCATCTACCTGAGCAAATAGATTTAGTTACAATTCTGCAATCTACTTCTATTCTTTCTGTGCTATCTAATCTGAACATCACTATCAGTGAATTCCATGGCTTTTCAGCTCTGTATGAAGTTTATCCTTTCCATCTCCTGAACCTGACTTTCAATCATAGGTCAAGAACAAGAAACAAGAAGAATCACCATTGTTCTACCAATAATGATGGCTTTAAACAGGAAATGCAATACCAACCAGTTATTAGCTTAGTTAGCTCAGAATATATACGTCCCATATTAGCCACCCGTGCTGGCCCACTTTCATAACACTCTCACCTCCAAGAACTACTAACTTCTGGAGTGACACCGGAAAACAAACAAAAGTAGGCTTATTGCAAAACATAGCACATCCTTTCACGTCCCAAATAGAACTTGCTGTGTACATCAGTGAAGGCCGAACTAGTGGCAGCCTTGCCTTGCCTCATGTAGTAAGGTCATAGGTAAAGTCCCATGCAAGACATGGAAACATAAAAATCTGGTATTGTACTGAGAGTGTCAGAGTATATCTTGTAGGTGAGATGTTAAAATGGTACTCCTCATGTTCTCTCAGGAGACTGCCAAAGAGCAGTGATTTATCCTGTAAACAACATCTTAAAATGCTGTTTATTGCCTTTTTTTGGAGTTTATGAGCTTCTTGTGTACATTTCTGCATTTCTTAAAATACTAATTATAGACAGAAAAATACTAAGAGTTGTGAGACATCCCTGAAAATAACACGGAAGGCATGACATGCCATTCAAATCTATTTATATTATGCCCATTTTGCTTTCCTTCCAATATATCAACACCTTTTTATAGTTACAGCCCATTGCAGAGAATTGCAAATTCTTATCACTATTTAGGTTAGCTTACCTCTCCAGGCCTGAGACAAACCATACCAGGAATTTACTGGAGGTTGTCATATTTAGGACCTCTACTTTTAGTCTCTCATCCCCTCCCTATCAAACTACATGCCCCAATCCCTAATAAGGTCATGTTAAGGATTTTACCTTGATTGTAAACCACTTTCTACCTTGCCATGGAGAGGACAAATACAAACAGGAAGAACATCTCATATTTTCTGCTTTGGTAGCTAACAATATGAATATTAAATGTTCTAATTTCAGTTAACCCACGCCATTATTCTTCACACACACACAGAGCGCTCCACCAATGTCTCTTACTCCATCATTCGCTTTTCCACATTTCTTACCCAAATCTGACTCTACCAATTGCCCCTCAGCTGTCTCCTTCCTCCCTTATACATTCTATATACTGACAATGTTCTTCAGCTGTCTCCTTCCTCCCTTATACATTCTATATACTGACAATGTTCCTCAGTTCTGTCTCCCTCCTCCCTTATACATTCTATATACTGACAATGTTCTTCAGTTCTGTCTCCCTCCTCCCTTATACATTCTATATACTGACAATGTTCTTCAGTTCTGTCTCCCTCCTCCCTTATACATTCTTTATACTGACAATGTTCTTCAGCTCTGTCTCCCTCCTCCCTTATACATTCTATATACTGACAATGTTCCTCAGCTGTCTCACTCCTCCCTTATACATTCTATATACTGACAATGTTCCTCAGTTCTGTCTCCCTCCTCCCTTATACATTCTATATACTGACAATGTTCCTCAGTTCTGTCTACCTCCTCCCTTATACATTCTATATACAGACAATGTTCTTCAGTTCTGTCTCCCTCCTCCCTTATACATTCTATATACTGACAATGTTCTTCAGCTGTCTCACTCCGCCCTTATACATTCTATATACTGACAATGTTCCTCAGCTGTCTCACTCCTCCCTTATACATTCTTTATACTGACAATGTTCTTCAGCTCTGTCTCCCTCCTCCCTTATACATTCTATATACTGACAATGTTCCTCAGCTGTCTCACTCCTCCCTTATACATTCTATATACTGACAATGTTCCTCAGTTCTGTCTCCCTCCTCCCTTATACATTCTATATACTGACAATGTTCCTCAGTTCTGTCTCCCTCCTCCCTTATACATTCTATATACTGACAATGCTCTTCAGTTCTGTCTCCCTCCTCCCTTATACATTCTATATACTGACAATGTTCTTCAGCTGTCTCACTCCGCCCTTATACATTCTATATACTGACAATGTTCCTCAGCTGTCCCACTCCTCCCTTATACATTCTTTATACTGACA